>NW_026779540.1:0-93249 GCF_030144855.1 Hypanus sabinus | reverse complement strand
GTACCCCGGTGTTATACAGTAACAGACATGTCCCTCACCGGTACTGTACCCCGGTGTTATACAGTGACAGACCCGTCCCCACCAGTACCGTACGCCAGTGTTATACAGTGACAGACCAACCCCCACCGGTACCGTACCCCGGTGATATACAGTGACAGACCCGTCTCCACCGGTACCGTACCCCGGTGTTAAACAGAGATAGACCTGTCCCCACCGGTACCGTTCCACGGTGTTATACAGTGACAGACCCATCCCTACGGGAACCGTACCCCGGTGTTATACAGTGACGGACCCGTCACCATCGGTACCCGTACCCCGGTGTTATACAGAGACAGACCCGTCCCCACCGGTACCGTACCCCGGTGTTATACAGTGACTGTACACCCAACCGGTACCGTACCCCCGTATTATACAGTGACAGTCCATCGCCACCGGTACCATGCCCCCGGTGTTATACAGTGACAGACCCGTCCCCACCAGTACCCTACCCCGGTGTTATTCAGTGACAGACCATCCCCACCGTTACCGTACCCCACTGTTATACAGTGACAGACCCATCCCCCATCGGTACCCGTACCCTGGTATTATACAGTGACAGACTCCATCCCCATCGTTACCATACCCCGGTGTTATACAGTGACAGACCCGTCCCCACCGGTACCGTACCCCGGTATTATACAGTGACAGACCCATCCCCATCAGTACCGTACCCCGGTGTTATACAGTGACAGACCGTCCCCACCGGTATCGTACCCCCTGTGTTATACAGTGACAGACTCATCCCCATTGGTACCATACCCCGGTGTAACACAGTGACAGACCTGTCCACACCGGTACCGTACCCCAATGTTATACAGTGACAGACCTGTCCCCACCAGTACCGTGCCCCGGTGTTATACAGTGACAGACCCGTCCCCACCGGTACCTTACACCGGTGTTATACAGTGACAGACCTGTCCCCCACCGGTACCGTACCCCGGTGTTATACAGTGACAGACGATCCCCACCGGTACCGTACCCCAGTATTATACAGTGACAGACCATCCCCACCAGTACCGTACCCCGGTGTTATACAGTGACAGACCCGTCCCCACCGGTACAGTACCCCGGTGTTATACAGTGACAGACCCATCCCCATCGTTACCGTACCCTGGTGTTATATAGTGACAGACCCGTCCCCACCGGTACCGAACCCCGGTATTATACAGTGACAGACCCCTCCCCATCGGTACCGTACCCCGGTGTTATACAGTGACAGACCATCCCCACCAGTACCGTACCCCGGTATTATACAGTGACAGACCATCCCCACCAGTACCGTACCCCGGTGTGATAGAGTGACAGACCCGTTCCCACCGGTAACGTACCCCGGTGTTATACATTGACAGACCCGTCCCCACCGGTACCGTACCCCGGTGTTATACAGTGACAGACCATCCCCACCGGTACCGCAACCCGCTATTATACAGTGACAGACCCATCCCCATCGGTACCGTACCCCGGTGTTATACAGTGACAGACCCATCCCCATCGGTACCGTACCCCGGTGTAACACAGTGACAGACCTGTCCACACCGGTACCGTACCCCAATGTTATACAGTGACAGACCTGTCCCCACCGGTACCGTACCCCGGTGTTATACAGTGACAGACCCATCCCCACCGGTACCGTACCCCGGTGTTATACAGTGACAGACCCGTCCCCACCGGTACCGTACCCCGCTGTTATACAGTGACAGACCATCCCCACCGGTACCGTTCCCCAGTATTATACAGTGACAGACCATCCCCACCAGTACCGTACCCCGGTGTTATACAGTGACAGACCCGTTCCCACCGGTACCGTACCCCGGTGTTATACATTGACAGACCCGTCCCCACCAGTACCGTACCCCGGTGTTATAAAGTGACAGACCATCCCCACCGGTACCGTACCCCGCTATTATACAGTGACAGACCCATCCCCATCGGTACCGTACCCCGGTGTTATACAGTGACAGACCATCCCCACCGGTATCGTACCCCGGTGTTATACAGTGACAGACTCATCCCCATTGGTACCGTACCCCGGTGTAACACAGTGACAGACCTGTCCACACCGGTACCGTACCCCAATGTTATACAGTGACAGACCTGTCCCCACCAGTACATTACGCCGGTGTTAGACAGTGACAGACCCGTCCCCACCGGTACCTTACACCGGTGTTATACAGTGACAGACCTGTCCCCACCGGTACCGTACCCCGGTGTTATACAGTGACAGACGATCCCCACCGGTACCGTACCCCAGTATTATACAGTGACAGACCATCCCCACCAGTACCGTACCCCGGTGTTATACAGTGACAGACCCGTCCCCACCGGTACAGTACCCCGGTGTTATACAGTGACAGACCCATCCCCATCGTTACCGTACCCCGGTGTTATATAGTGACAGACCCGTCCCCACCGGTACCGAACCCCGGTATTATACAGTGACAGACCCCTCCCCATCGGTACCGTACCCCGGTGTTATACAGTGACAGACCATCCCCACCGGTACTGTACCCCAGTGTTATACAGTGACAGACCCGTCCCCACCGGTACCGTACCCCGGTGTTATACAGTGACAGACCATCCCCACCAGTACCGTACCCCGGTATTATACAGTGACAGACCATCCCCACCAGTACCGTACCCCGGTGTGATAGAGTGACAGACCCGTTCCCACCGGTAACGTACCCCGGTGTTATACATTGACAGACCCGTCCCCACCGGTACCGTACCCCGGTGTTATACAGTGACATACCATCCCCACCGGTACCGCAACCCCCTATTATACAGTGACAGACCCATCCCCATCGGTACCGTACCCCGGTGTTATACAGTGACAGACCCAACCCCATCGGTACCGTACCCTGGTGTAACACAGTGACAGACCTGTCCACACCGGTACCGTACCCCAATGTTATACAGTGACAGACCTGTCCCCACCGGTACCGTACCCCGGTGTTATACAGTGACAGACCCGTCCCCACCGGTACCGTACCCCGGTGTTATACAGTGACAGACCTGTCCCCACCGGTACCGTACCCCGCTGTTATACAGTGACAGACCATCCCCACCGGTACCGTTCCCCAGTATTATACAGTGACAGACCATCCCCACCAGTACCGTACCCCGGTGTTATACAGTGACAGACCCGTTCCCACCGGTACCGTACCCCGGTGTTATACATTGACAGACCCGTCCCCACCAGTACCGTACCCCGGTGTTATACAGTGACAGACCATCCCCACCGGTACCGTACCCCGCTATTATACAGTGACAGACCCGTCCCCATCGGTACCGTACCCCGGTGTAACACAGTGACAGACCTGTCCCAACCGGTACTGTACCCCGGTGTTATACAGTGACAGACCCGTCCCCACCGGTACTGTACCCCAGTGTTATACAGTGACAGACTATCCCCACCGGTACCGTACCCCAGTATTATACAGTGTCAGACCCGTCCCCACTGGTACTGTACCCCGGAATTAAACAGTGACAGACCCATCCCCATCGGTACCGTAGACCGATGTTATACAGTGACGGACGCGTCCCCACCGGTACTGTACCCCAGTGTTATACAGTGACAGACCTGTCCCCACCGGTACCGTACCACGGTATTATACAGTGACAGACCCATCCCCATCGGTACCGTACCCCGGTGTTATACAGTGACAGACCCGACAGCACCGGTACCGTACACCGGTGTTATACAGTGACTGTACCCCCAACCGGTACCGTACCCCGGTATTATACAGTTACAGACCATCCCCACCGGTACCGTACCTCGGTATTATACAGTGACAGACCATCCCCACCTGTACCGTACCCCGGAATTATACAGTGACAGACCCGTCCCCACTGGTACCGTAACCCGGAATTAAACAGTGACAGACCCATCCCCATCGGTACCGTACCCCGGTGTTATACAGTGACGGGCGCGTCCCCACCGGTACTGTAACCCAGTGTTACACAGTGACAGACCCGTCCCCACCGGTACCGTACCCTGGTATTATACAGTGACATACCCGTCCCCACAGGTACCGTACCCCGGTGTTATACAGTGACAGACCCGTCCCCACCGGTACCGTACCCCACTGTTATACAGTGACAGACCCATCCCCATCGGTACCGTACCCCGGTGTTATACAGTGACAGACCATCCCCACCGGTACCGTACCCCGTTGTTATACAGTGACAGACCATCCCCACCGGTACCGTACCCCGGTGTTATACAGTGACAGACCATCCCCACCGGTACCGTACCCCGGTGTTATACAGTGACAGACCCATCCCCATCGGTACCGTACCCTGGTGTAACACAGTGACAGACCTGTCCACACCGGTACCGTACCCCAATGTTATACAGTGACAGACCTGTCCCCACCGGTACCGTACCCCGGTGTTATACAGTGACAGACCCGTCCCAACCGGTACCGTACCCCGGTGTTATACAGTGACAGACCCATCCCCATCGGTACCGTACCCTGGTGTAACACAGTGACAGACCTGTCCACACCGGTACCGTACCCCAATGTTATACAGTGACAGACCTGTCCCCACCGGTACCGTACCCCGGTGTTATACAGTGACAGACCCGTCCCCACCGGTACCGTACCCCGGTGTTATACAGTGACAGACCCGTCCCCACCGGTACCGTACCCCGCTGTTATACAGTGACAGACCATCCCCATCGTTACCGTACCCCGGTGTTATATAGTGACAGACCCGTCCCCACCGGTACCGAACCCCGGTATTATACAGTGACAGACCCCTCCCCATCGGTACCGTACCCCGGTGTTATACAGTGACAGACCATCCCAACCGGTACTGTACCCCAGTGTTATACAGTGACAGACCCGTCCCCACCGGTACCGTACCCCGGTGTTATACAGTGACAGACCATCCCCACCAGTACCGTACCCCGGTATTATACAGTGACAGACCATCCCCACCAGTACCATACCCCGGTGTGATAGAGTGACAGACCATCCCCACCGGTACCGCAACCCGCTATTATACAGTGACAGACCCATCCCCATCGGTACCGTACCCCGGTGTTATACAGTGACAGACCCATCCCCATCGGTACCGTACCCCGGTGTAACACAGTGACAGACCTGTCCATACCGGTACCGTACCCCAATGTTATACAGTGACAGACCTGTCCCCACCGGTACCGTACCCCAGTATTATACAGTGACAGACCATCCCCACCAGTACCGTACCCCGGTGTTATACAGTGACAGACCCGTTCCCACCGGTACCGTACCCCGGTGTTATACATTGACAGACCCGTCCCCACCAGTACCGTACCCCGGTGTTATACAGTGACAGACCATCCCCACCGGTACCGTACCCCGCTATTATACAGTGACAGACCCATCCCCATCGGTACCGTACCCCGGTGTTATACAGTAACAGACCATCCCCACCGGTATCGTACCCCGGTGTTATACAGTGACAGACTCATCCCCATTGGTACCGTACCCCGGTGTAACACAGTGACAGACCTGTCCACACCGGTACCGTACCCCAATGTTATACAGTGACAGACCTGTCCCCACCAGTACCGTACCCCTGTGTTAGACAGTGACAGACCCGTCCCCACCGGTACCTTACACCGGTGTTATACAGTCACAGACCTGTCCCCACCGGTACCGTACCCCGGTGTTATACAGTGACAGACGATCCCCACCGGTACCGTACCCCAGTATTATACAGTGACAGACCATCCCCACCAGTACCGTACCCCGGTGTTATACAGTGACAGACCCCTCCCCATCGGTACCGTACCCCGGTGTTATACAGTGACAGACCATCCCCACCGGTACTGTACCCCAGTGTTATACAGTGACAGACCCGTCCCCACCGGTACCGTACCCCGGTGTTATACAGTGACAGACCATCCCCACCAGTACCGTACCCCGGTATTATACAGTGACAGACCATCCCCACCAGTACCGTACCCCGGTGTGATAGAGTGACAGACCCGTTCCCACCGGTAACGTACCCCGGTGTTATACATTGACAGACCCGTCCCCACCGGTACCGTACCCCGGTGTTATACAGTGACAGACCATCCCCACCGGTACCGCAACCCCCTATTATACAGTGACAGACCCATCCCCATCGGTACCGTACCCCGGTGTTATACAGTGACAGACCCATCCCCATCGGTACCGTACCCTGGTGTAACACAGTGACAGACCTGTCCACACCGGTACCGTACCCCAATGTTATACAGTGACAGACCTGTCCCCACCGGTACCGTACCCCGGTGTTATACAGTGTCAGACCCGTCCCCACCGGTACCGTACCCCGGTGTAACACAGTGACAGACCTGTCCACACCGGTACCGTACCCCAATGTTATACAGTGACAGACCCGTCCCCACCGGTACAGTACCCCGGTGTTATACAGTGACAGACCCATCCCCATCGTTACCGTACCCCGGTGTTATACAGTGACAGACATGTCCCCACTGGTACCATACCCCAGGGTTATACAGTGACAGACCATTCCCACCGGTACCGTACCCCGGTATTATACAGTGACAGACCCATCCCCATCGGTACAGTACCCCGGTGTTATACAGTAACAGACATGTCCTCACCGGTACTGTACCCCGGTGTTATACAGTGACAGAACCGTCCCCACCAGTACCGTACGCCAGTGTTATTCAGTGACAGACCAACCCCACCGGTACCGTACCCCGGTGATATACAGTGACAGACCCGTCTCCACCGGTACCGTACCCCGGTGTTATATAGTGACAGACCCATCCCCACCGGTACCGTACCCCGGTGTTAAACAGAGATAGACCTGTCCCCACCGGTACCGTTCCACGGTGTTATACAGTGACAGACCCATCCCTACGGGAACCGTACCCCGGTGTTATACAGTGACGGACCCGTCACCATCGGTACCGTACCCCGGTGTTATACAGTGACAGACCCGTCCCCACCGGTACCGTACCCCGGTGTTATACAGTGACTGTACACCCAACCGGTACCGTACCCCCGTATTATACAGTGACAGTCCATCGCCACCGGTACCATACCCCGGTGTTATACAGTGACAGACCCGTCCCCACCAGTACCCTACCCCGGTGTTATTCTGTGACAGACCATCCCCACCGTTACCGTACCCCACTGTTATACAGTGACAGACCCATCCCCATCGGTACCGTACCCTGGTATTATACAGTGACAGACTCATCCCCATCGTTACCATACCCCGGTGTTATACAGTGACAGACCCGTCCCCACCGGTACCGTACCCCGGTATTATACAGTGACAGACCCATCCCCATCGGTACCGTACCCCGGTGTTATACAGTGACAGACCGTCCCCACCGGTATCGTACCCCGGTGTTATACAGTGACAGACTCATCCCCATTGGTACCGTACCCCGGTGTAACACAGTGACAGACCTGTCCACACCGGTACCGTACCCCAATGTTATACAGTGACAGACCTGTCCCCACCAGTACCGTACCCCGGTGTTATACAGTGACAGACCCGTCCCCACCGGTACCTTACACCGGTGTTATACAGTGACAGACCTGTCCCCACCGGTACCGTACCCCGGTGTTATACAGTGACAGACGATCCCCACCGGTACCGTACCCCAGTATTATACAGTGACAGACCATCCCCACCAGTACCGTACCCCGGTGTTATACAGTGACAGACCCGTCCCCACCGGTACAGTACCCCGGTGTTATACAGTGACAGACCCATCCCCATCGTTACCGTACCCTGGTGTTATATAGTGACAGACCCGTCCCCACCGGTACCGAACCCCGGTATTATACAGTGACAGACCCCTCCCCATCGGTACCGTACCCCGGTGTTATACAGTGACAGACCATCCCCACCAGTACCGTACCCCGGTATTATACAGTGACAGACCATCCCCACCAGTACCGTACCCCGGTGTGATAGAGTGACAGACCCGTTCCCACCGGTAACGTACCCCGGTGTTATACATTGACAGACCCGTCCCCACCGGTACCGTACCCCGGTGTTATACAGTGACAGACCATCCCCACCGGTACCGCAACCCGCTATTATACAGTGACAGACCCATCCCCATCGGTACCGTACCCCGGTGTAACACAGTGACAGACCTGTCCACACCGGTACCGTACCCTAATGTTATACAGTGACAGACCTGTCCCCACCGGTACCGTACCCCGGTGTTATACAGTGACAGACTCATCCCCACCGGTACCGTACCCCGGTGTTATACAGTGACAGACCCGTCCCCACCGGTACCGTACCCCGCTGTTATACAGTGACAGACCATCCCCACCGGTACCGTTCCCCAGTATTATACAGTGACAGACCATCCCCACCAGTACCGTACCCCGGTGTTATACGGTGACAGACCCGTTCCCACCGGTACCGTACCCCGGTGTTATACATTGACAGACCCGTCCCCACCAGTACCGTACCCCGGTGTTATAAAGTGTCAGACCATCCCCACCGGTACCGTACCCCGCTATTATACAGTGACAGACCCATCCCCATCGGTACCGCACCCCGGTGTTATACAGTGACAGACCATCCCCACCGGTATCGTACCCCGGTGTTATACAGTGACAGACTCATCCCCATTGGTACCGTACCCCAATGTTATACAGTGACAGACCCGTCCCCACCGGTACAGTACCCCGGTGTTATACAGTGACAGACCCATCCCCATCGTTACCGTACCCCGGTGTTATACAGTGACAGTCATGTCCCCACTGGTACCATACCCCAGGGTTATACAGTGACAGACCATTCCCACCGGTACCGTACCCCGGTATTATACAGTGACAGACCCATCCCCATCGGTACAGTACCCCGGTGTTATACAGTAACAGACATGTCCTCACCGGTACTGTACCCCGGTGTTATACAGTGACAGACCCGTCCCCACCAGTACCGTACGCCAGTGTTATACAGTGACAGACCAACCCCACCGGTACCGTACCCCGGTGATATACAGTGACAGACCCGTCTCCACCGGTACCGTACCCCGGTGTTAAACAGAGATAGACCTGTCCCCACCGGTACCGTTCCACGGTGTTATACAGTGACAGACCCATCCCTACGGGAACCGTACCCCGGTGTTATACAGTGACGGACCCGTCACCATCGGTACCGTACCCCGGTGTTATACAGTGACAGACCCGTCCCCACCGGTACCGTACCCCGGTGTTATACAGTGACTGTACACCCAACCGGTACCGTACCCCCGTATTATACAGTGACAGTCCATCGCCACCGGTACCATACCCCGGTGTTATACAGTGACAGACCCGTCCCCACCAGTACCCTACCCCGGTGTTATTCAGTGACAGACCATCCCCACCGTTACCGTACCCCACTGTTATACAGTGACAGACCCATCCCCATCGGTACCGTACCCTGGTATTATACAGTGACAGACTCATCCCCATCGTTACCATACCCCGGTGTTATACAGTGACAGACCCGTCCCCACCGGTACCGTACCCCGGTATTATACAGTGACAGACCCATCCCCATCGGTACCGTACCCCGGTGTTATACAGTGACAGACCGTCCCCACCGGTATCGTACCCCGGTGTTATACAGTGACAGACTCATCCCCATTGGTACCATACCCCAGTGTAACACAGTGACAGACCTGTCCACACCGGTACCGTACCCCAATGTTATACAGTGACAGACCTGTCCCCACCAGTACCGTACCCCGGTGTTATACAGTGACAGACCCGTCCCCACCGGTACCTTACACCGGTGTTATACAGTGACAGACCTGTCCCCACCGGTACCGTACCCCGGTGTTATACAGTGACAGACGATCCCCACCGGTACCGTACCCCAGTATTATACAGTGACAGACCATCCCCACCAGTACCGTACCCCGGTGTTATACAGTGACAGACCCGTCCCCACCGGTACAGTACCCCGGTGTTATACAGTGACAGACCCATCCCCATCGTTACCGTACCCTGGTGTTATATAGTGACAGACCCGTCCCCACCGGTACCGAACCCCGGTATTATACAGTGACAGACCCCTCCCCATCGGTACCGTACCCCGGTGTTATACAGTGACAGACCATCCCCACCAGTACCGTACCCCGGTATTATACAGTGACAGACCATCCCCACCAGTACCGTACCCCGGTGTGATAGAGTGACAGACCCGTTCCCACCGGTAACGTACCCCGGTGTTATACATTGACAGACCCGTCCCCACCGGTACCGTACCCCGGTGTTATACAGTGACAGACCCATCCCCATCGGTACCGTACCCCGGTGTAACACAGTGACAGACCTGTCCACACCGGTACCGTACCCCAATGTTATACAGTGACAGACCTGTCCCCACCGGTACCGTACCCCGGTGTTATACAGTGACAGACCCATCCCCACCGGTACCGTACCCCGGTGTTATACAGTGACAGACCCGTCCCCACCGGTACCGTACCCCGCTGTTATACAGTGACAGACCATCCCCACCGGTACCGTTCCCCAGTATTATACAGTGACAGACCATCCCCACCAGTACCGTACCCCGGTGTTATACAGTGACAGACCCGTTCCCACCGGTACCGTACCCCGGTGTTATACATTGACAGACCCGTCCCCACCAGTACCGTACCCCGGTGTTATAAAGTGACAGACCATCCCCACCGGTACCGTACCCCGCTATTATACAGTGACAGACCCATCCCCATCGGTACCGTACCCCGGTGTTATACAGTGACAGACCATCCCCACCGGTATCGTACCCCGGTGTTATACAGTGACAGACTCATCCCCATTGGTACCGTACCCCGGTGTAACACAGTGACAGACCTGTCCACACCGGTACCGTACCCCAATGTTATACAGTGACAGACCTGTCCCCACCAGTACATTACGCCGGTGTTAGACAGTGACAGACCCGTCCCCACCGGTACCTTACACCGGTGTTATACAGTGACAGACCTGTCCCCACCGGTACCGTACCCCGGTGTTATACAGTGACAGACGATCCCCACCGGTACCGTACCCCAGTATTATACAGTGACAGACCATCCCCACCAGTACCGTACCCCGGTGTTATACAGTGACAGACCCGTCCCCACCGGTACAGTACCCCGGTGTTATACAGTGACAGACCCATCCCCATCGTTACCGTACCCCGGTGTTATATAGTGACAGACCCGTCCCCACCGGTACCGAACCCCGGTATTATACAGTGACAGACCCCTCCCCATCGGTACCGTACCCCGGTGTTATACAGTGACAGACCATCCCCACCGGTACTGTACCCCAGTGTTATACAGTGACAGACCCGTCCCCACCGGTACCGTACCCCGGTGTTATACAGTGACTGTACACCCAACCGGTACCGTACCCCCGTATTATACAGTGACAGTCCATCGCCACCGGTACCATACCCCGGTGTTATACAGTGACAGACCCGTCCCCACCAGTACCCTACCCCGGTGTTATTCAGTGACAGACCATCCCCACCGTTACCGTACCCCACAGTTATACAGTGACAGACCCATCCCCATCGGTACCGTACCCTGGTATTATACAGTGACAGACTCATCCCCATCGTTACCATACCCCGGTGTTATACAGTGACAGACCCGTCCCCACCGGTACCGTACCCCGGTATTATACAGTGACAGACCCATCCCCATCGGTACCGTACCCCGGTGTTATACAGTGACAGACCGTCCCCACCGGTATCGTACCCCGGTGTTATACAGTGACAGACTCATCCCCATTGGTACCATACCCCAGTGTAACACAGTGACAGACCTGTCCACACCGGTACCGTACCCCAATGTTATACAGTGACAGACCTGTCCCCACCAGTACCGTACCCCGGTGTTATACAGTGACAGACCCGTCCCCACCGGTACCTTACACCGGTGTTATACAGTGACAGACCTGTCCCCACCGGTACCGTACCCCGGTGTTATACAGTGACAGACGATCCCCACCGGTACCGTACCCCAGTATTATACAGTGACAGACCATCCCCACCAGTACCGTACCCCGGTGTTATACAGTGACAGACCCGTCCCCACCGGTACAGTACCCCGGTGTTATACAGTGACAGACCCATCCCCATCGTTACCGTACCCTGGTGTTATATAGTGACAGACCCGTCCCCACCGGTACCGAACCCCGGTATTATACAGTGACAGACCCCTCCCCATCGGTACCGTACCCCGGTGTTATACAGTGACAGACCATCCCCACCAGTACCGTACCCCGGTATTATACAGTGACAGACCATCCCCACCAGTACCGTACCCCGGTGTGATAGAGTGACAGACCCGTTCCCACCGGTAACGTACCCCGGTGTTATACATTGACAGACCCGTCCCCACCGGTACCGTACCCCGGTGTTATACAGTGACAGACCCATCCCCATCGGTACCGTACCCCGGTGTAACACAGTGACAGACCTGTCCACACCGGTACCGTACCCCAATGTTATACAGTGACAGACCTGTCCCCACCGGTACCGTACCCCGGTGTTATACAGTGACAGACCCATCCCCACCGGTACCGTACCCCGGTGTTATACAGTGACAGACCCGTCCCCACCGGTACCGTACCCCGCTGTTATACAGTGACAGACCATCCCCACCGGTACCGTTCCCCAGTATTATACAGTGACAGACCATCCCCACCAGTACCGTACCCCGGTGTTATACAGTGACAGACCCGTTCCCACCGGTACCGTACCCCGGTGTTATACATTGACAGACCCGTCCCCACCAGTACCGTACCCCGGTGTTATAAAGTGACAGACCATCCCCACCGGTACCGTACCCCGCTATTATACAGTGACAGACCCATCCCCATCGGTACCGTACCCCGGTGTTATACAGTGACAGACCATCCCCACCGGTATCGTACCCCGGTGTTATACAGTGACAGACTCATCCCCATTGGTACCGTACCCCGGTGTAACACAGTGACAGACCTGTCCACACCGGTACCGTACCCCAATGTTATACAGTGACAGACCTGTCCCCACCAGTACATTACGCCGGTGTTAGACAGTGACAGACCCGTCCCCACCGGTACCTTACACCGGTGTTATACAGTGACAGACCTGTCCCCACCGGTACCGTACCCCGGTGTTATACAGTGACAGACGATCCCCACCGGTACCGTACCCCAGTATTATACAGTGACAGACCATCCCCACCAGTACCGTACCCCGGTGTTATACAGTGACAGACCCGTCCCCACCGGTACAGTACCCCGGTGTTATACAGTGACAGACCCATCCCCATCGTTACCGTACCCCGGTGTTATATAGTGACAGACCCGTCCCCACCGGTACCGAACCCCGGTATTATACAGTGACAGACCCCTCCCCATCGGTACCGTACCCCGGTGTTATACAGTGACAGACCATCCCCACCGGTACTGTACCCCAGTGTTATACAGTGACAGACCCGTCCCCACCGGTACCGTACCCCGGTGTTATACAGTGACAGACCATCCCCACCAGTACCGTACCCCGGTATTATACAGTGACAGACCATCCCCACCAGTACCGTACCCCGGTGTGATAGAGTGACAGACCCGTTCCCACCGGTAACGTACCCCGGTGTTATACATTGACAGACCCGTCCCCACCGGTACCGTACCCCGGTGTTATACAGTGACAGACCATCCCCACCGGTACCACAACCCCCTATTATACAGTGACAGACCCATCCCCATCGGTACCGTACCCCGGTGTTATACAGTGACAGACCCATCCCCATCGGTACCGTACCCTGGTGTAACACAGTGACAGACCTGTCCACACCGGTACCGTACCCCAATGTTATACAGTGACAGACCTGTCCCCACCGGTACCGTACCCCGGTGTTATACAGTGACAGACCCGTCCCCACCGGTACCGTACCCCGGTGTTATACAGTGACAGACCCGTCCCCACCGGTACCGTACCCCGCTGTTATACAGTGACAGACCATCCCCACCGGTACCGTTCCCCAGTATTATACAGTGACAGACCATCCCCACCAGTACCGTACCCCGGTGTTATACAGTGACAGACCCGTTCCCACCGGTACCGTACCCCGGTGTTATACATTGACAGACCCGTCCCCACCAGTACCGTACCCCGGTGTTATACAGTGACAGACCATCCCCACCGGTACCGTACCCCGCTATTATACAGTGACAGACCCGTCCCCATCGGTACCGTACCCCGGTGTAACACAGTGACAGACCTGTCCCAACCGGTACTGTACCCCGGTGTTATACAGTGACAGACCCGTCCCCACCGGTACTGTACCCCAGTGTTATACAGTGACAGACTATCCCCACCGGTACCGTACCCCAGTATTATACAGTGACAGACCCGTCCCCACTGGTACTGTACCCCGGAATTAAACAGTGACAGACCCATCCCCATCGGTACCGTAGACCGATGTTATACAGTGACGGACGCGTCCCCACCGGTACTGTACCCCAGTGTTATACAGTGACAGACCTGTCCCCACCGGTACCGTACCACGGTATTATACAGTGACAGACCCATCCCCATCGGTACCGTACCCCGGTGTTATACAGTGACAGACCCGACAGCACCGGTACCGTACACCGGTGTTATACAGTGACTGTACCCCCATCCGGTACCGTACCCCGGTATTATACAGTTACAGACCATCCCCACCGGTACCGTACCTCGGTATTATACAGTGACAGACCATGGCCACCTGTACCGTACCCCGGAATTATACAGTGACAGACCCGTCCCCACTGGTACCGTAACCCGGAATTAAACAGTGACAGACCCATCCCCATCGGTACCGTACCCCGGTGTTATACAGTGACGGGCGCGTCCCCACCGGTACTGTAACCCAGTGTTACACAGTGACAGACCCGTCCCCACCGGTACCGTACCCTGGTATTATACAGTGACATACCCGTCCCCACAGGTACCGTACCCCGGTGTTATACAGTGACAGACCCGTCCCCACCGGTACCGTACCCCACTGTTATACAGTGACAGACCCATCCCCATCGGTACCGTACCCCGGTGTTATACAGTGACAGACCATCCCCACCGGTACCGTACCCCGTTGTTATACAGTGACAGACCATCCCCACCGGTACCGTACCCCGGTGTTATACAGTGACAGACCATCCCCACCGGTACCGTACCCCGGTGTTATACAGTGACAGACCCATCCCCATCGGTACCGTACCCTGGTGTAACACAGTGACAGACCTGTCCACACCGGTACCGTACCCCAATGTTATACAGTGACAGACCTGTCCCCACCGGTACCGTACCCCGGTGTTATACAGTGACAGACCCGTCCCAACCGGTACCGTACCCCGGTGTTATACAGTGACAGACCCATCCCCATCGGTACCGTACCCTGGTGTAACACAGTGACAGACCTGTCCACACCGGTACCGTACCCCAATGTTATACAGTGACAGACCTGTCCCCACCGGTACCGTACCCCGGTGTTATACAGTGACAGACCCGTCCCCACCGGTACCGTACCCCGGTGTTATACAGTGACAGACCCGTCCCCACCGGTACCGTACCCCGCTGTTATACAGTGACAGACCATCCCCATCGTTACCGTACCCCGGTGTTATATAGTGACAGACCCGTCCCCACCGGTACCGAACCCCGGTATTATACAGTGACAGACCCCTCCCCATCGGTACCGTACCCCGGTGTTATACAGTGACAGACCATCCCAACCGGTACTGTACCCCAGTGTTATACAGTGACAGACCCGTCCCCACCGGTACCGTACCCCGGTGTTATACAGTGACAGACCATCCCCACCAGTACCGTACCCCGGTATTATACAGTGACGGACCATCCCCACCAGTACCGTACCCCGGTATTATACAGTGACAGACCATCCCCACCAGTACCGTACCCCGGTATTATACAGTGACAGACCATCCCCACCAGTACCGTACCCCGGTGTGATAGAGTGACAGACCATCCCCACCGGTACCGCAACCCGCTATTATACAGTGACAGACCCATCCCCATCGGTACCGTACCCCGGTGTTATACAGTGACAGACCCATCCCCATCGGTACCGTACCCCGGTGTAACACAGTGACAGACCTGTCCCCACCGGTACCGTACCCCGGTGTTATACAGTGACAGACCCGTCCCCACCGGTACCGTACCCCGGTGTTATACAGTGACAGACCCGTCCCCACCGGTACCGTACCCCGCTGTTATACAGTGACAGACCATCCCCATCGTTACCGTACCCCGGTGTTATATAGTGACAGACCCGTCCCCACCGGTACCGAACCCCGGTATTATACAGTGACAGACCCCTCCCCATCGGTACCGTACCCCGGTATTATACAGTGACAGACCATCCCCACCAGTACCGTACCCCGGTGTGATAGAGTGACAGACCCGTTCCCACCGGTAACGTACCCCGGTGTTATACATTGACAGACCCGTCCCCACCGGTACCGTACCCCGGTGTTATACAGTGACAGACCATCCCCACCGGTACCGCAACCCCCTATTATACAGTGACAGACCCATCCCCATCGGTACCGTACCCCGGTGTTATACAGTGACAGACCCATCCCCATCGGTACCGTACCCTGGTGTAACACAGTGACAGACCTGTCCACACCGGTACCGTACCCCAATGTTATACAGTGACAGACCTGTCCCCACCGGTACCGTACCCCGGTGTTATACAGTGACAGACCCGTCCCCACCGGTACCGTACCCCGGTGTTATACAGTGACAGACCCGTCCCCACCGGTACCGTACCCCGCTGTTATACAGTGACAGACCATCCCCACCGGTACCGTTCCCCAGTATTATACAGTGACAGACCATCCCCACCAGTACCGTACCCCGGTGTTATACAGTGACAGACCCGTTCCCACCGGTACCGTACCCCGGTGTTATACATTGACAGACCCGTCCCCACCAGTACCGTACCCCGGTGTTATACAGTGACAGACCATCCCCACCGGTACCGTACCCCGCTATTATACAGTGACAGACCCGTCCCCATCGGTACCGTACCCCGGTGTAACACAGTGACAGACCTGTCCCAACCGGTACTGTACCCCGGTGTTATACAGTGACAGACCCGTCCCCACCGGTACTGTACCCCAGTGTTATACAGTGACAGACTATCCCCACCGGTACCGTACCCCAGTATTATACAGTGACAGACCCGTCCCCACTGGTACTGTACCCCGGAATTAAACAGTGACAGACCCATCCCCATCGGTACCGTAGACCGATGTTATACAGTGACGGACGCGTCCCCACCGGTACTGTACCCCAGTGTTATACAGTGACAGACCTGTCCCCACCGGTACCGTACCACGGTATTATACAGTGACAGACCCATCCCCATCGGTACCGTACCCCGGTGTTATACAGTGACAGACCCGACAGCACCGGTACCGTACACCGGTGTTATACAGTGACTGTACCCCCATCCGGTACCGTACCCCGGTATTATACAGTTACAGACCATCCCCACCGGTACCGTACCTCGGTATTATACAGTGACAGACCATGGCCACCTGTACCGTACCCCGGAATTATACAGTGACAGACCCGTCCCCACTGGTACCGTAACCCGGAATTAAACAGTGACAGACCCATCCCCATCGGTACCGTACCCCGGTGTTATACAGTGACGGGCGCGTCCCCACCGGTACTGTAACCCAGTGTTACACAGTGACAGACCCGTCCCCACCGGTACCGTACCCTGGTATTATACAGTGACATACCCGTCCCCACAGGTACCGTACCCCGGTGTTATACAGTGACAGACCCGTCCCCACCGGTACCGTACCCCACTGTTATACAGTGACAGACCCATCCCCATCGGTACCGTACCCCGGTGTTATACAGTGACAGACCATCCCCACCGGTACCGTACCCCGTTGTTATACAGTGACAGACCATCCCCACCGGTACCGTACCCCGGTGTTATACAGTGACAGACCATCCCCACCGGTACCGTACCCCGGTGTTATACAGTGACAGACCCATCCCCATCGGTACCGTACCCTGGTGTAACACAGTGACAGACCTGTCCACACCGGTACCGTACCCCAATGTTATACAGTGACAGACCTGTCCCCACCGGTACCGTACCCCGGTGTTATACAGTGACAGACCCGTCCCAACCGGTACCGTACCCCGGTGTTATACAGTGACAGACCCATCCCCATCGGTACCGTACCCTGGTGTAACACAGTGACAGACCTGTCCACACCGGTACCGTACCCCAATGTTATACAGTGACAGACCTGTCCCCACCGGTACCGTACCCCGGTGTTATACAGTGACAGACCCGTCCCCACCGGTACCGTACCCCGGTGTTATACAGTGACAGACCCGTCCCCACCGGTACCGTACCCCGCTGTTATACAGTGACAGACCATCCCCATCGTTACCGTACCCCGGTGTTATATAGTGACAGACCCGTCCCCACCGGTACCGAACCCCGGTATTATACAGTGACAGACCCCTCCCCATCGGTACCGTACCCCGGTGTTATACAGTGACAGACCATCCCAACCGGTACTGTACCCCAGTGTTATACAGTGACAGACCCGTCCCCACCGGTACCGTACCCCGGTGTTATACAGTGACAGACCATCCCCACCAGTACCGTACCCCGGTATTATACAGTGACGGACCATCCCCACCAGTACCGTACCCCGGTATTATACAGTGACAGACCATCCCCACCAGTACCGTACCCCGGTATTATACAGTGACAGACCATCCCCACCAGTACCGTACCCCGGTGTGATAGAGTGACAGACCATCCCCACCGGTACCGCAACCCGCTATTATACAGTGACAGACCCATCCCCATCGGTACCGTACCCCGGTGTTATACAGTGACAGACCCATCCCCATCGGTACCGTACCCCGGTGTAACACAGTGACAGACCTGTCCCCACCGGTACCGTACCCCGGTGTTATACAGTGACAGACCCGTCCCCACCGGTACCGTACCCCGGTGTTATACAGTGACAGACCCGTCCCCACCGGTACCGTACCCCGCTGTTATACAGTGACAGACCATCCCCATCGTTACCGTACCCCGGTGTTATATAGTGACAGACCCGTCCCCACCGGTACCGAACCCCGGTATTATACAGTGACAGACCCCTCCCCATCGGTACCGTACCCCGGTGTTATACAGTGACAGACCATCCCAACCGGTACTGTACCCCAGTGTTATACAGTGACAGACCCGTCCCCACCGGTACCGTACCCCGGTGTTATACAGTGACAGACCATCCCCACCAGTACCGTACCCCGGTATTATACAGTGACGGACCATCCCCACCAGTACCGTACCCCGGTATTATACAGTGACAGACCATCCCCACCAGTACCGTACCCCGGTATTATACAGTGACAGACCATCCCCACCAGTACCGTACCCCGGTGTGATAGAGTGACAGACCATCCCCACCGGTACCGCAACCCGCTATTATACAGTGACAGACCCATCCCCATCGGTACCGTACCCCGGTGTTATACAGTGACAGACCCATCCCCATCGGTACCGTACCCCGGTGTAACACAGTGACAGACCTGTCCATACCGGTACCGTACCCCAATGTTATACAGTGACAGACCTGTCCCCACCGGTACCGTACCCCAGTATTATACAGTGACAGACCATCCCCACCAGTACCGTACCCCGGTGTTATACAGTGACAGACCCGTTCCCACCGGTACCGTACCCCGGTGTTATACATTGACAGACCCGTCCCCACCAGTACCGTACCCCGGTGTTATACAGTGACAGACCATCCCCACCGGTACCGTACCCCGCTATTATACAGTGACAGACCCATCCCCATCGGTACCGTACCCCGGTGTTATACAGTGACAGACCATCCCCACCGGTATCGTACCCTGGTGTTATACAGTGACAGACTCATCCCCATTGGTACCGTACCCCGGTGTAACACAGTGACAGACCTGTCCACACCGGTACCGTACGCCAATGTTATACAGTGACAGACCTGTCCCCACCAGTACCGTACCCCGGTGTTAGACAGTGACAGACCCGTCCCCACCGGTACCTTACACCGGTGTTATACAGTGAGAGACCTGTCCCCACCGGTACCGTACCCCGGTGTTATACAGTGACAGACGATCCCCACCGGTACCGTACCCCAGTATTATACAGTGACAGACCATCCCCACCAGTACCGTACCCCGGTGTTATACAGTGACAGACCCGTCCCCACCAGTACAGTACCCCGGTGTTATACAGTGACAGACCCATCCCCATCGTTACCGTACCCCGGTGTTATATAGTGACAGACCCGTCCCCACCGGTACCGAACCCCGGTATTATACAGTGACAGACCCCTCCCCATCGGTACCGTACCCCGGTGTTATACAGTGACAGACCATCCCCACCGGTACTGTACCCCAGTGTTATACAGTGACAGACCCGTCCCCACCGGTACCGTACCCCGGTGTTATACAGTGACAGACCATCCCCACCAGTACCGTACCCCGGTATTATACAGTGACAGACCATCCCCACCAGTACCGTACCCCGGTGTGATAGAGTGACAGACCCGTTCCCACCGGTAACGTACCCCGGTGTTATACATTGACAGACCCGTCCCCACCGGTACCGTACCCCGGTGTTATACAGTGACAGACCATCCCCACCGGTACCGCAACCCCCTATTATACAGTGACAGACCCATCCCCATCGGTACCGTACCCCGGTGTTATACAGTGACAGACCCATCCCCATCGGTACCGTACCCTGGTGTAACACAGTGACAGACCTGTCCACACCGGTACCGTACCCCAATGTTATACAGTGACAGACCTGTCCCCACCGGTACCGTACCCCGGTGTTATACAGTGACGGACCCGTCCCCACCGGTACCGTACCCCGGTGTTATACAGTGACAGACCCATCCCCATCGGTACCGTACCCTGGTGTAACACAGTGACAGACCTGTCCACACCGGTACCGTACCCCAATGTTATACAGTGACAGACCTGTCCCCACCGGTACCGTACCCCGGTGTTATACAGTGACAGACCCGTCCCCACCGGTACCGTACCCCGGTGTTATACAGTGACAGACCCGTCCCCACCGGTACCGTACCCCGCTGTTATACAGTGACAGACCATCCCCACCGGTACCGTTCCCCAGTATTATACAGTGACAGACCATCCCCACCAGTACCGTACCCCGGTGTTATACAGTGACAGACCCGTTCCCACCGGTACCGTACCCCGGTGTTATACATTGACAGACCCGTCCCCACCAGTACCGTACCCCGGTGTTATACAGTGACAGACCATCCCCACCGGTACCGTACCCCGCTATTATACAGTGACAGACCCGTCCCCATCGGTACCGTGCCCCGGTGTAACACAGTGACAGACCTGTCCCAACCGGTACTGTACCCCGGTGTTATACAGTGACAGACCTGTCCCCACCGGTACTGTACCCCAGTGTTATACAGTGACAGACTATCCCCACCGGTACCGTACCCCAGTATTATACAGTGACAGACCCGTCCCCACTGGTACTGTACCCCGGAATTAAACAGTGACAGACCCATCCCCATCGGTACCGTAGACCGATGTTATACAGTGACGGACGCGTCCCCACCGGTACTGTACCCCAGTGTTATACAGTGACAGACCTGTCCCCTCCGGTACCGTACCACGGTATTATACAGTGACAGACCCATCCCCATCGGTACCGTACCCCGGTGTTATACAGTGACAGACCCGACAGCACCGGTACCGTACACCGGTGTTATACAGTGACTGTACCCCAACCGGTACCGTACCCCGGTATTATACAGTTACAGACCATCCCCACCGGTACCGTACCTCGGTATTAGACAGTGACAGACCATCCCCACCGGTACCATACCCCGGTGTTATACAGTGACAGACCCGTCCCCACCGGTACCGTACCCCGGTGTTATACAGTGACAGACCTGTCCCCTCCGGTACCGTACCACGGTATTATACAGTGACAGACCCATCCCCATCGGTACCGTACCCCGGTGTTATACAGTGACAGACCCGACAGCACCGGTACCGTACACCGGTGTTATACAGTGACTGTACCCCAACCGGTACCGTACCCCGGTATTATACAGTTACAGACCATCCCCACCGGTACCGTACCTCGGTATTAGACAGTGACAGACCATCCCCACCGGTACCATACCCCGGTGTTATACAGTGACAGACCCGTCCCCACCGGTACCGTACCTCGGTATTAGACAGTGACAGACCATCCCCACCGGTACCATACCCCGGTGTTATACAGTGACAGACCCGTCCCCACCGGTACCGTACCCCGGTGTTATACAGTGACAGACCCGTCCCCACCGGTACCGTACCCCGGTGTTATACAGTGACAGACCCGTCCCCACCGGTACCGTACCCCGGTGTTATACAGTGAAAGACGATCCCCACCGGTACCGTACACCAGTATTATACAGTGACAGACCATCCCCACCAGTACCGTACCCCGGTGTTATACAGTGACAGACCCGTCCCCGCCGGTACCGAACCCCGGTATTATACAGTGACAGACCCCTCCCCATCGGTACCGTACCCCGGTGTTATACAGTGACAGACCATCCCCACCGGTACTGTACCCCAGTGTTATACAGTGACAGACACGTCCCCATCGGTACCGTGCCCCAGTGTAACACAGTGACAGACCTGTCCCCACCGGTACTGTACCCCGGTGTTATACAGTGACAGACCCGTCCCCACCGGTACCGTACCCCGGTGTTATACAGTGACAGACCATCCCCACCTGTACCGTACCCCGGAATTATACAGTGACAGACCCGTCCCCACCGGTACCGTACCCTGGTATTATACAGTGACAGACCCATCCCCATCGGTACCGTACCCCGGTGTTATACAGTGACAGACCCGTCCCCACCGGTACCGTACCCCGGTGTTATACAGTGACTGTACACCCAACCGGTACCGTACCCCCGTATTATACAGTGACGGACCATCCCCACCGATACCGTACCTCGGTATTATACAGTGACAGTCCATCGCCACCGGTACCATACCCCGGTGTTATACAGTGACATACCCGTCCCCACAGGTACCGTACCCCGGTGTTTTACAGTGACAGACCCATCCCCATCGGTACCATACCCCGGTGTTATACAGTGACAGACCCATCCCCATCGGTACCGTACCCCGGTGTAACACAGTGACAGACCTGTCCACACCGGTACCGTACCCCAATGTTATACAGTGACAGACCTGTCCCCACCGGTACCGTACCCCGGTGTTATACAGTGACAGACCCGTCCCCACCGGTACCGTACCCCGGTGTTATACAGTGACAGACCCGTCCCCACCGGTACCGTACCCCGCTGTTATACAGTGACAGACCATCCCCACCGGTACCGTTCCCCAGTATTATACAGTGACAGACCATCCGCACCAGTACCGTACCCCGGTGTTATACAGTGACAGACCCGTTCCCACCGGTACCGTACCCCGGTGTTATACATTGACAGACCCGTCCCCACCAGTACCGTACCCCGGTGTTATACAGTGACAGACCATCCCCACCGGTACCGTACCCCGCTATTATACAGTGACAGACCCATCCCCATCGGTACCGTACCCCGGTGTTATACAGTGACAGACCATCCCCACCGGTATCGTACCCCGGTGTTATACAGTGACAGACTCATCCCCATTGGTACCGTACCCCGGTGTAACACAGTGACAGACCTGTCCACACCGGTACCGTACCCCAATGTTATACAGTGACAGACCTGTCCCCA
Organism: Hypanus sabinus; assembly: GCF_030144855.1. Taxonomy (NCBI): domain Eukaryota; kingdom Metazoa; phylum Chordata; class Chondrichthyes; order Myliobatiformes; family Dasyatidae; genus Hypanus; species Hypanus sabinus. The sequence goes on along the minus strand of NW_026779540.1, from coordinate 69,361 downwards.
CCAGTACCGTACCCCGGTGTTATACAGTGACAGACCCGTCCCCACCGGTACCTTACACCGGTGTTATACAGTGACAGACCTGTCCCCACCGGTACCGTACCCCGGTGTTATACAGTGACAGACGATCCCCACCGGTACCGTACCCCAGTATTATACAGTGACAGACCATCCCCACCAGTACCGTACCCCGGTGTTATACAGTGACAGACCCGTCCCCACCGGTACAGTACCCCGGTGTTATACAGTGACAGACCCATCCCCATCGTTACCGTACCCCGGTGTTATATAGTGACAGACCCGTCCCCACCGGTACCGAACCCCGGTATTATACAGTGACAGACCCCTCCCCATCGGTACCGTACCCCGGTGTTATACAGTGACAGACCATCCCCACCGGTACTGTACCCCAGTGTTATACAGTGACAGACCCGTCCCCACCGGTACCGTACCCCGGTGTTATACAGTGACAGACCATCCCCACCAGTACCTTCCCCCGTATTATACAGTGACAGACCATCCCCACCAGTACCGTACCCCGGTGTGATAGAGTGACAGACCCGTTCCCACCAGTAACGTACCCCGGTGTTATACATTGACAGACCCGTCCCCACCGGTACCGTACCCCGGTGTTATACAGTGACAGACCATCCCCACCGGTACCGCAACCCCCTATTATACATTGACAGACCCATCCCCATCGGTACCGTACCCCGGTGTTATACAGTGACAGACCCATCCCCATCGGTACCGTACCCTGGTGTAACACAGTGACAGACCTGTCCACACCGGTACCGTACCCCAATGTTATACAGTGACAGACCTGTCCCCACCGGTACCGTACCCCGGTGTTATACAGTGACAGACCCGTCCCCACCGGTACCATACCCCGGTGTTATACAGTGACAGACCCGTCCCCACCGGTACCGTACCCCGCTGTTATACAGTGACAGACCATCCCCACCGGTACCGTTCCCCAGTATTATACAGTGACAGACCATCCCCACCAGTACCGTACCCCGGTGTTATACAGTGACAGACCCGTTCCCACCGGTACCGTACCCCGGTGTTATACATTGACAGACTCGTCCCCACCAGTACCGTACCCCGGTGTTATACAGTGACAGACCATCCCCACCGGTACCGTACCCCGCTATTATACAGTGACAGACCCGTCCCCATCGGTACCGTGCCCCGGTGTAACACAGTGACAGACCTGTCCCAACCGGTACTGTACCCCAGTGTTATACAGTGACAGACCCGTCCCCACCGGTACTGTACCCCAGTGTTATACAGTGACAGACTATCCCCACCGGTACAGTACCCCAGTATTATACAGTGACAGACCCGTCCCCACTGGTACTGTACCCCGGAATTAAACAGTGACAGACCCATCCCCATCGGTACCGTAGACCGATGTTATACAGTGACGGACGCGTCCCCACCGGTACTGTACCCCAGTGTTATACAGTGACAGACCTGTCCCCACCGGTACCGTACCACGGTATTATACAGTGACAGACCCATCCCCATCGGTACCGTACCCCGGTGTTATACAGTGACAGACCCGACAGCACCGGTACCGTACACCGGTGTTATACAGTGACTGTACACCCAACCGGTACCGTACCCCGGTATTATACAGTTACAGACCATCCCCACCGGTACCGTACATCGGTATTATACAGTGACAGACCATCCCCACCGGTACCATACCCCGGTGTTATACAGTGACATACCCGTCCCCACAGGTACCGTACCCCGGTGTTATACAGTGACAGACCCGTCCCCACCGGTACCGTACCCCACTGTTATACAGTGACAGACCCATCCCCATCGGTACCGTACCCCGGTGTTATACAGTGACAGACAATCCCCACCGGTACCGTACCCCGTTGTTATACAGTGACAGACCATCCCCACCGGGACCGTACCCCGGTGTTATACAGTGACAGACCATCCCCACCGGTACCGTACCCCGGTGTTATACAGTGACAGACCATCCCCACCGGTACCGTACCCCGGTGTAACACAGTTACAGACCTGTCCACCCCGGTACCGTACCCCGGTATTATACAGTGACAGACCATCCCCACCAGTACCGTACCCCGGTGTGATAGAGTGACAGACCCGTTCCCACCGGTAACGTACCCCGGTGTTATACATTGACAGACCCATCCCCACCGGTACCGTACCCCGGTGTTATACAGTGACAGACCATCCCCACCAGTACCGCAACCCGCTATTATACAGTGACAGACCCATCCCCATCGGTACCGTACCCGGTGTAACACAGTGACAGACCTGTCCACACCGGTACCGTACCCCAATGTTATACAGTGACAGACCTGTCCCCACCGGTACCGTACCCCGGTGTTATACAGTGACAGACCCGTCCCCACCGGTACCGTACCCCGGTGTTATACAGTGACAGACCCGTCCCCACCGGTACCGTACCCCGGTGTTATACAGTGAAAGACAATCCCCACCGGTACCGTACACCAGTATTATACAGTGACAGACCATCCCCACCAGTACCGTACCCCGGTGTTATACAGTGACAGACCCGTCCCCACCGGTACAGTACCCCGGTGTTATACAGTGACAGACCCATCCCCATCGTTACCGTACCCCGGTGTTATACAGTGACAGACCCGTCCCCACCGGTACCGAACCCCGGTATTATACAGTGACAGACACCTCCCCATCGGTACCGTACCCCGGTGTTATACAGTGACGGACGCGTCCCCAACGGTACTGTAACCCAGTGTTACACAGTGACAGACCCGTCCCCACCGGTACCGTACCCTGGAATAATACAGTGACATACCCGTCCCCAGCGGTACCGTACCCTGGTATTATACAGTGACAGACCCGTCCCCACCTGTACCGTACCCCGGTGTTATACAGTGACAGACCCGTCCACACCGGTACCGTACACCAGTGTTATACAGCGTCAGACCCGTCCCCACCGGTACCGTACCCTGGTGTTATACAGTGACAGACCTGTCCCCACCGGTACTGTACCCGGTGTTATACAGTGACAGACCTGTCCCCATCGGTACCGTACCCCGGTGTTATACAGTGACAGACCAGCTCCTACCTGTACCATACCCCGGTATTATACAGTGACAGACCTGTCCCCATCGGTACCGTACTGCAGTATTATGCAGTGACAGACCCGTCCCCACCGGTATCGTACCCCAGTATTAAGCAGTGACAGACCCGACCCCACCGGTACTGTACTCGGTGTTATACAGTGACAGACCTGTCCCCATCGGTACCGTACCCCGTTGTTATACAGTGACAGATCATCCCCACCGGTACCGTACCCCGGTATTATACAGTGACAGACTATCCCCACCGGTACCGTACCACGGTGTTATACAGTGACATACCCGTCCCCAGCGGTACCGTACCCCGGTATTATACAGTGACAGACCCATCCCCATTGATACCGTACCCCGGTGTTAAACAGTGACTGACCATCCCAACCGGTACCGTACCCTGGTATTATACAGTGACAGACTCGACCCCACCTGTACCGTACCCCGGTGTTATACAGAGACGGACCCGTCCTCACCGGTACCGTACCCCGGTGTTATACAGTGTCAGACGCGTCCACACCGGTACAGTTCCCTGGGGTTATACAGGGACAGACCCATCCCCATCGGTACTGTACCCCAGTGTTATACAGTGACAGACCCGTCCCCACCTGTACCGTACCCCGGTGTTATACAGTGACGGACCCGTCCACACCGGTACCGTACCCCAGTGTTATACAGTGTCAGACCCGTCCCCACCGGTACCGTACCCTGGTGTTATACAGTGACAGACCTGTCCCCACCGGTACTGTACCCGGTGTTATACAGTGACAGACCTGTCCCCATCGGTACCGGACCCCGTTGTTATACAGTGACAGATCATCCCCACCGGTACCGTACCCCGGTATTATACAGTGACAGACTATCCCCACCGGTACCGTACCACGGTGTTATACAGTGACATACCCGTCCCCAGTGGTACCGTACCCCGGTATTATACAGTGACTGACCCATCTCCATCGATACCGTACCCCGGTGTTATACAGTGACTGACCATCCCAACCGGTACCGTACCCTGGTATTATACAGTGACAGACCTGTCCCCATCGGTACCGTACTGCAGTATTATGCAGTGACAGACCCGTCCTCACCGGTATCGTACCCCAGTATTAAGCAGTGACAGACCCGACCCCACCGGTAGCATACCCCGGTATTATACAGTGACATACCCATCCCCATCGGTACCGTACCCCGGTGTTATACAGTGACAGACCCATCCCCACGGGAACCGTACCCTGGTATTATACAGTGACAGACCCGTCCCCACTGGTACCGTACCCCAGTGTTATACAGTAACAGACCCGTCCCCACAGGTACCGTACCCCGGTGTTATACAGTGACAGACCCGTCCCCACCGGAACCGTACCCCGGTGTTTAACAGAGACAGACGCATCCCCACGGGAACCATACCCTGGTATTATACAGTGACAGACCCGTCCCCACCTGTACCGTACCCCGGTGTTATACAGTGACAGACCAGCTCCTACCTGTACCATACCCCGGTATTATACAGTGACAGACCTGTCCCCATCGGTACCGTACTGCAGTATTATGCAGTGACAGACCCGTCCCCACCGGTATCGTACCCCAGTATTAAGCAGTGACAGACCCGACCCCACCGGTACCATACCCGGGTATTATACAGTGACATACCCATCCCCATCGGTACCGTACCCCGGTGTTACACAGTGACACACATGTCCCCACTGGTACCATACCCCAGTGTTATACAGTGACAGACCATCCCCACCGGTACCGTACCCGGGTATTATACAGTGACAGACTATCCCCACCGGTACCGTAACACGGTGTTATACAGTGACATACCCGTCCCCAGCGGTACCGTACCCCGGTATTATACAGTGACAGACCCATCCCCATTGATACCGTACCCCGGTGTTAAACAGTGACTGACCATCCCAACCGGTACCGTACCCTGGTATTATACAGTGACAGACTCGACCCCACCTGTACCGTACCCCGGTGTTATACAGTGTCAGACGCGTCCACACCGGTACAGTACCCCGGGGTTATACAGGGACAGACCCATCCCCATCGGTACTGTACCCCAGTGTTATACAGTGACAGACCCGTCCCCACCTGTACCGTACCCCGGTGTTATACAGTGACGGACCCGTCCACACCGGTACCGTACTCCAGTGTTATACAGTGTCAGACCCGTCCCCACCGGTACCGTACCCTGGTGTTATACAGTGACAGACCTGTCCCCACCGGTACTGTACCCGGTGTTATACAGTGACAGACCTGTCCCCATCGGTACCGTACCCCGTTGTTATACAGTGACAGATCATCCCCACCGGTACCGTACCCCGGTATTATACAGTGACAGACTATCCCCACCGGTACCGTACCACGGTGTTATACAGTGACATACCCGTCCCCAGCGGTACCGTACCCCGGTATTATACAGTGACAGACCCATCTCCATCGATACCGTACCCCGGTGTTATACACTGACTGACCATCCCAACCGGTACCGTACCCTGGTATTATACAGTGACAGACTCGACCCCACCTGTACCGTACCCCGGTGTTATACAGTGACGGACCCGTCCACACCGGTACCGTACCCGGGTGTTATACAGTGTCAGACGCGTCCACACCGGTACAGTACCCCGGGGTTATACATGGACAGACCCATCCCCATCGGTACTGTACCACAGTGTTATACAGTGACAGACCTGTCCCCACCGGTACCATACCCCGGCATTATACAGTGACAGACCTGTCCCCATCGGTACCGTACCCCGTTGTTATACAGTGACAGACATCTCCCCACTGGTACCGTACCCCAGTGTTATACAGTGACAGACCCGTCCCCACCTGTACCGTACCCCGGTGTTATACAGTGACGGACCCGTCCACACCGGTACCGTACCCCAGTGTTATACAGTGTCAGACCCGTCCCCACCGGTACCGTACCCTGGTGTTATACAGTGACAGACCTGTCCCCACCGGTATCGTACCCCAGTATTAAGCAGTGACAGACCCGACCCCACCGGTACCGTACCCCGGTATTATACAATGACAGACCTGTCCCCACCGGTACCATTCCACGGTGTTATACAGTGACAGACCCATCCCCACGGGAACCGTACCCTGGTATTATACAGTGATAGACCCGTCCCCACTGGTACCGTACCCCAGTGTTATACAGTAACAGACCCGTACCCACAGGTACCGTACCCCGGTGTTATACAGTGACAGACCCGTCCCCACCGGAACCGTACCCCGGTGTTTAACAGAGACAGATGCATCCCCACGGGAACCATACCCTGGTATTATACAGTGACAGACCCGTCCCCACCTGTACCGTACCCCGGTGTTATACAGTGACGGACCCGTCCACACCGGTACCGTACACCAGTGTTATACAGCGTCAGACCCGTCCCCACCGGTACCGTACCCTGGTGTTATACAGTGACAGACCTGTCCCCACCGGTACTGTACCCGGTGTTATACAGTGACAGACCTGTCCCCATCGGTACCGTACTGCAGTATTATGCAGTGACAGACCCGTCCCCACCGGTATCGTACCCCAGTATTAAGCAGTGACAGACACGACCCCACCGGTACCATACCCCAGTATTATACAGTGACATACCCATCCCCATCGGTACCGTACCCCGGTGTTACACAGTGACACACATGTCCCCACTGGTACCATACCCCAGTGTTATACAGTGACAGACCATCCCCACCGGTACCGTACCCCGGTATTATACAGTGACAGACTATCCCCACCGGTACCGTAACACGGTGTTATACAGTGACATACCCGTCCCCAGCGGTACCGTACCCCGGTATTATACAGTGACAGACCCATCCCCATTGATACCATACCCCGGTGTTAAACAGTGACTGACCATCCCAACCGGTACCGTACCCTGGTATTATACAGTGACAGACTCGACCCCACCTGTACCGTACCCCGGTGTTATACAGTGACGGACCCGTCCACACCGGTACCGTACCCCGGTGTTATACAGTGTCAGACGCGTCCACACCGGTACAGTATCCCGGGGTTATACAGGGACAGACCCATCCCCATCGGTACTGTACCCCAGTGTTATACAGTGACAGACCCGTCCCCACCTGTACCGTACCCCGGTGTTATACAGTGACGGACCCGTCCACACCGGTACCGTACCCCAGTGTTATACAGTGTCAGACCAGTCCCCACCGGTACCGTACCCTGGTGTTATACAGTGACAGACCTGTCCCCACCGGTACTGTACCCGGTGTTATACAGTGACAGACCTGTCCACATCGGTACCGTACCCCGTTGTTATACAGTGACAGATCATCCCCACCGGTACCGTACCCCGGTATTATACAGTGACAGACTATCCCCACCGGTACCGTACCACGGTGTTATACAGTGACATACCCGTCCCCACCTGTACCGTGCCCCGGTGTTATACAGTGACGGACCCGTCCACACCGGTACCGTACCCCAGTGTTATACAGTGTCAGACCCGTCCCCACCGGTACCGTACCCTGGTGTTATACAGTGACAGACCTGTCCCCACCGGTACTGTACCCGGTGTTATACAGTGACAGACCTGTCCCCATCGGTACAGTACTGCAGAATTATGCAGTGACAGACCCGTCCCCACCGGTATCGTACCCCAGTATTAAGCAGTGACAGACCCGACCCCACCGGTACCGTACCCCGGTATTATACAATGACAGACCTGTCCCCACCGGTACCGTACCACGGAGTTATACAGTGTCAGACCCATCCCCAGAGGAACCGTACCCTGGTATTATACAGTGACAGACCCGTCCCCACTGGTACCGTACCCCAGTGTTATACAGTAACAGACCCGTCCCCACAGGTACCGTACCCCGGTGTTATACAGTGACAGACCCGTCCCCACCGGAACCGTACCCCGGTGTTTAACAGAGACAGACGCATCCCCACGGGAACCATACCCTGGTATTATACAGTGACAGACCCGTCCCCACCTGTACCGTACCCCGGTGTTATACAGTGACGGACCCGTCCACACCGGTACCGTACACCAGTGTTATACAGCGTCAGACCCGTCCCCACCGGTACCGTACCCTGGTGTTATACAGTGACAGACCTGTCCCCACCGGTACTGTACCCGGTGTTATACAGTGACAGACCTGTCCCCATCGGTACCGTACCCCGGTGTTATACAGTGACAGACCAGCTCCTACCTGTACCATACCCCGGTATTATACAGTGACAGACCTGTCCCCATCTGTACCGTACTGCAGTATTATGCAGTGACAGACCCGTCCCCACCGGTATCGTACCCCAGTATTAAGCAGTGACAGACCCGACCCCACCGGTACCATACCCCGGTATTATACAGTGACAGACCATCCCCACCGGTACCGTACCCCGGTATTATACAGTGACAGACTATCCCCACCGGTACCGTAACACGGTGTTATACACTGACATACCCGTCCCCAGCGGTACCGTACCCCGGTATTATACAGTGACAGACCCATCCCCATTGATACCGTACCCCGGTGTTATACAGTGTCAGACCCGTCCCCACCGGTACCGTACCCTGGTGTTATACAGTGACAGACCTGTCCCCACCGGTACTGTACCCGGTGTTATACAGTGACAGACCTGTCCCCACCGGTACTGTACCCGGTGTTATACAGTGACAGACCTGTCCCCATCGGTACCGTACTGCAGAATTATGCAGTGACAGACCCGTCCCCACCGGTACCGTACCCTGGTGTTATACAGTGACAGACCTGTCCCAACCGGTACTGTACCCGGTGTTATACAGTGACAGACCTGTCCCCACCGGTACCGTACCCCAATGTTATACAGTGACAGACCAGCTCCTACCTGTACCATACCCCGGTATTATACAGTGACAGACCCATCCCTACCGGTACCGTACCCCGGTGTTATACAGTGACAGACCCATCTCCACGGGAACCGTACCCTGGTATTATACAGTGACAGACCCGTCCCCACTGGTACCGTACCCCAGTGTTATACAGTAACAGACTCGTCCCCACCGGTACCGTACCCCGGTGTTATACAGTGACAGACCCGTCCCCACCGGTACCGTACCCCGGTGTTTAACAGTGAAAGACCTGCCCCACCGGTACCGTACCATGGTGTTATACAGTGACAGACCCATCCCCACGGGAACCGTACCCTGGTATTATACAGTGACAGACCCGTCCCCACCTGTACCGTACCCCGGTGTTATACAGTGACGGACCCGTCCACACCGGTACCGTACCCCAGTGTTATACAGTGTCAGTCCCGTCCCCACCGGTACCGTACCCTGGTGTTATACAGTGACAGACCTGTCCCAACCGGTACTGTACCCGGTGTTATACAGTGACAGACCTGTCCCCACCGGTACCGTACCCCAATGTTATACAGTGACAGACCAGCTCCTACCTGTACCATACCCCGGTATTATACAGTGACAGACCCGTCCCCACCGGTATCGTACCCCGGTATTATACAGTGACAGACCCATCCCCATCGGTACCGTACCCCGGTGTTATACAGTGACACACATGTCCCCACTGGTACCATACCCCAGTGTTATACAGTGACAGACCATCCCCACCGGTACCGTACCCCGGTATTATACAGTGACAGACCCATCCCCAACGGTACCGTACCCCGGTGTTATACAGTGACACACATGTCCCCACTGGTACCATACCCCAGTGTTATACAGTGACAGACTATCCCCACCGGTACCGTACCCCGGTATTATACAGTGACATACCCGTCCCCACCGGTACCGTACCCCGGTATTATACAGTGACAGACCTGTCCCCACCGGTACCGTACCATGGTGTTATACAGTGACAGACCCATCCCCACGGGAACCGTACCCTGGTATTATACAGTGACAGACCCGTCCCCACTGGTACCGTACGCCAGTGTTATACAGTAACAGACCCGTCCCCACAGGTACCGTACCCCGGTGTTATACAGTGACAGACCCGTCCCCACCGGAACCGTACCCCGGTGTTTAACAGAGACAGACGCATCCCCACGGGAACCATACCCTGGTATTATACAGTGACACACACTGTCCCCACCTGTACCGTACCCCGGTGTTATACAATGACGGACCCGTCCACACCGGTACCGTACACCAGTGTTATACAGCGTCAGACCCGTCCCCACCGGTACCGTACCCTGGTGTTATACAGTGACAGACCTGTCCCCACCGGTACTGTACCCGGTGTTATACAGTGACAGACCTGTCCCCATCGGTACCGTACCCCGGTGTTATACAGTGACAGACCAGCTCCTACCTGTACCATACCCCGGTATTATACAGTGACGGACCATCCCCACCAGTACCGTACCACAGAGTTATACAGTGACAGACCCGTTCCCACCGGTACCGTACCCTTGTGTTATACATTGACAGACCCGTCCCCACCAGTACCATACCCCGGTGTTATACAGTGACAGACTATCCCCACCGGTACCGTACCCCGCTATTATACAGTGACAGACCCGTCCCCATCGGTACCGTACCCCGGTGTAACACAGTGACAGACCTGTCCCCACCGGTACTGTACCCCGGTGTTATACAGTGACAGACCCGTCCCCACCGGTACCGTACCCCGGTGTTATACAGTGACAGACCAAACCCACTGGTACCGTAACCCGCTATTATAGAATGACAGACCCATCCCCATCGGTACCATACCCCGGTATTATACAGTGACATACCCATCCCCATCGGTACCGTACCCCGGTGATATACAGTGACACACATGTCCCCACTGGTACCATACCCCAGTGTTATACAGTGACAGACCATCCCCACCGGTACCGTACCCCGGTATTATACAGTGACAGACTATCCCCACCGGTACCGTAACACGGTGTTATACAGTGACATACCCGTCCCCAGCGGTACCGTACCCCGGTATTATACAGTGACAGACCCATCCCCATTGATACCGTACCCCGGTGTTAAACAGTGACTGACCATCCCAACCAGTTCCGTACCCTGGTATTATACAGTGACAGACTCGACCCCACCTGTACCGTACCCCGGTGTTATACAGTGTCAGACGCGTCCACACCGGTACAGTACCCCGGGGTTATACAGGGACAGACCCATCCCCTTCGGTACTGTACCCCAGTGTTATACAGTGACAGACCCGTCCCCACCTGTACCGTACCCCGGTGTTATACAGTGACGGACCCGTCCACACCGGTACCGTACTCCAGTGTTATACAGTGTCAGACCCGTCCCCACCGGTACCGTACCCTGGTGTTATACAGTGACAGACCTGTCCCCACCGGTACTGTACCCGGTGTTATACAGTGACAGACCTGTCCCCATCGGTACCGTACCCCGTTGTTATACAGTGACAGATCATCCCCACCGGTACCGTACCCCGGTATTATACAGTGACAGACTATCCCCACCGGTACCGTACCACGGTGTTATACAGTGACATACCCGTCCCCAGCGGTACCGTACCCCGGTATTATACAGTGACAGACCCATCTCCATCGATACCGTACCCCGGTGTTATACACTGACTGACCATCCCAACCGGTACCGTACCCTGGTATTATACAGTGACAGACTCGACCCCACCTGTACCGTACCCCGGTGTTATACAGTGACGGACCCGTCCACACCGGTACCGTACCCGGGTGTTATACAGTGTCAGACGCGTCCACACCGGTACAGTACCCCGGGGTTATACATGGACAGACCCATCCCCATCGGTACTGTACCACAGTGTTATACAGTGACAGACCTGTCCCCACCGGTACCATACCCCGGTATTATACAGTGACAGACCTGTCCCCATCGGTACCGTACCCCGTTGTTATACAGTGACAGACATCTCCCCACTGGTACCGTACCCCAGTGTTATACAGTGACAGACCCGTCCCCACCTGTACCGTACCCCGGTGTTATAAAGTGACGGACCCGTCCACACCGGTACCGTACCCCAGTGTTATACAGTGTCAGACCCGTCCCCACCGGTACCGTACCCTGGTGTTATACAGTGACAGACCTGTCCCCACCGGTATCGTACCCCAGTATTAAGCAGTGACAGACCCGACCCCACCGGTACCGTACCCCGGTATTATACAATGACAGACCTGTCCCCACCGGTACCATTCCACGGTGTTATACAGTGACAGACCCATCCCCACGGGAACCGTACCCTGGTATTATACAGTGACAGACCCGTCCCCACTGGTACCGTACCCCAGTGTTATACAGTAACAGACCCGTACCCACAGGTACCGTACCCCGGTGTTATACAGTGACAGACCCGTCCCCACCGGAACCGTACCCCGGTGTTTAACAGAGACAGACGCATCCCCACGGGAACCATACCCTGGTATTATACAGTGACAGACCCGTCCCCACCTGTACCGTACCCCGGTGTTATACAGTGACGGACCCGTCCACACCGGTACCGTACACCAGTGTTATACAGCGTCAGACCCGTCCCCACCGGTACCGTACCCTGGTGTTATACAGTGACAGACCTGTCCCCACCGGTACTGTACCCGGTGTTATACAGTGACAGACCTGTCCCCATCGGTACCGTACCCCGGTGTTATACAGTGACAGACCAGCTCCTACCTGTACCATACCCCGGTATTATATAGTGACAGACCTGTCCCCATCTGTACCGTACTGCAGTATTATGCAGTGACAGACCCGTCCCCACCGGTATCGTACCCCAGTATTAAGCAGTGACAGACCCGACCCCACCGGTACCATACCCCAGTATTATACAGTGACATACCCATCCCCATCGGTACCGTACCCCGGTGTTACACAGTGACACACATGTCCCCACTGGTACCATACCCCAGTGTTATACAGTGACAGACCATCCCCACCGGTACCGTACCCCGGTATTATACAGTGACAGACTATCCCCACCGGTACCGTAACACGGTGTTATACAGTGACATACCCGTCCCCAGCGGTACCGTACCCCGGTATTATACAGTGACAGACCCATCCCCATTGATACCATACCCCGGTGTTAAACAGTGACTGACCATCCCAACCGGTACCGTACCCTGGTATTATACAGTGACAGACTCGACCCCACCTGTACCGTACCCCGGTGTTATACAGTGACGGACCCGTCCACACCGGTACCGTACCCCGGTGTTATACAGTGTCAGACGCGTCCACACCGGTACAGTATCCCGGGGTTATACAGGGACAGACCCATCCCCATCGGTACTGTACCCCAGTGTTATACAGTGACAGACCCGTCCCCACCTGTACCGTACCCCGGTGTTATACAGTGACGGACCCGTCCACACCGGTACCGTACCCCAGTGTTATACAGTGTCAGACCCGTCCCCACCGGTACCGTACCCTGGTGTTATACAGTGACAGACCTGTCCCCACCGGTACTGTACCCGGTGTTATACAGTGACAGACCTGTCCCCATCGGTACCGTACCCCGTTGTTATACAGTGACAGATCATCCCCACCGGTACCGTACCCCGGTATTATACAGTGACAGACTATCCCCACCGGTACCGTACCACGGTGTTATACAGTGACATACCCGTCCCCACCTGTACCGTACCCCGGTGTTATACAGTGACGGACACGTCCACACCGGTACCGTACCCCAGTGTTATACAGTGTCAGACCCGTCCCCACCGGTACCGTACCCTGGTGTTATACAGTGACAGACCTGTCCCCACCGGTACTGTACCCTGTGTTATACAGTGACAGACCTGTCCCCATCGGTACCGTACTGCAGAATTATGCAGTGACAGACCCGTCCCCACCGGTATCGTACCCCAGTATTAAGCAGTGACAGACCCGACCCCACCGGTACCGTACCCCGGTATTATACAATGACAGACCTGTCCCCACCGGTACCGTACCACGGTGTTATACAGTGACAGACCCATCCTCAGAGGAACCGTACCCTGGTATTATACAGTGACAGACCCATCCCCAGAGGAACCGTACCATGGTATTATACAGTGACAGACCCGTCCCCACTGGTACCGTACCCCAGTGTTATACAGTAACAGACCCGTCCCCACAGGTACCGTACCCCGGTGTTATACAGTGACAGACCCGTCCCCACCGGAACCGTACCCCGGTGTTTAACAGAGACAGACGCATCCCCACGGGAACCATACCCTGGTATTATACAGTGACAGACCCGTCCCCACCTGTACCGTACCCCGGTGTTATACAGTGACGGACCCGTCCACACCGGTACCGTACACCAGTGTTATACAGCGTCACACCCGTCCCCACCGGTACCGTACCCTGGTGTTATACAGTGACAGACCTGTCCCCACCGGTACTGTACCCGGTGTTATACAGTGACAGACCTGTCCCCATCGGTACCGTACTGCAGAATTATGCAGTGACAGACCCGTCCCCACCGGTATCGTACCCCAGTATTAAGCAGTGACAGACCCGACCCCACCGGTACCGTACCCCGGTATTATACAATGACAGACCTGTCCCCACCGGTACCGTACCACGGTGTTATACAGTGACAGACCCATCCCCAGAGGAACCGTACCCTGGTATTATACAGTGACAGACCCGTCCCCACTGGTACCGTACCCCAGTGTTATACAGTAACAGACCCGTCCCCACAGGTACCGTACCCCGGTGTTATACAGTGACAGACCCGTCCCCACCGGAACCGTACCCCGGTGTTTAACAGAGACAGACGCATCCCCACGGGAACCATACCCTGGTATTATACAGTGACAGACCCGTCCCCACCTGTACCGTACCCCGGTGTTATACAGTGACGGACCCGTCCACACCGGTACCGTACACCAGTGTTATACAGCGTCAGACCCGTCCCCACCGGTACCGTACCCTGGTGTTATACAGTGACAGACCTGTCCCCACCGGTACTGTACCCGGTGTTATACAGTGACAGACCTGTCCCCATCGGTACCGTACCCCGGTGTTATACAGTGACAGACCAGCTCCTACCTGTACCATACCCCGGTATTATACAGTGACAGACCTGTCCCCATCTGTACCGTACTGCAGTATTATGCAGTGACAGACCCGTCCCCACCGGTATCGTACCCCAGTATTAAGCAGTGACAGACCCGACCCCACCGGTACCATACCCCGGTATTATACAGTGACATACCCATCCCCATCGGTACCGTACCCCGGTGTTATACAGTGACACACATGTCCCCACTGGTACCATACCCCAGTGTTATACAGTGACAGACCATCCCCACCGGTACCGTACCCCGGTATTATACAGTGACAGACTATCCCCACCGGTACCGTAACACGGTGTTATACACTGACATACCCGTCCCCAGCGGTACCGTACCCGGGTATTATACTGTGACAGACCCATCCCCATTGATACCGTACCCCGGTGTTATACAGTGTCAGACCCGTCCCCACCGGTACCGTACCCTGGTGTTATACAGTGACAGACCTGTCCCCACCGGTACTGTACCCGGTGTTATACAGTGACAGACCTGTCCCCACCGGTACTGTACCCGGAGTTATACAGTGACAGACCTGTCCCCATCGGTACCGTACTGCAGAATTATGCAGTGACAGACCCGTCCCCACCGGTACAGTACCCTGGTGTTATACAGTGACAGACCTGTCCCAACCGGTACTGTACCCGGTGTTATACAGTGACAGACCTGTCCCCACCGGTACCGTACCCCAATGTTATACAGTGACAGACCAGCTCCTACCTGTACCATACCCCGGTATTATACAGTGACAGACCCATCCCCACCGGTACCGTACCCCGGTGTTATACAGTGACAGACCCATCTCCACGGGAACCGTACCCTGGTATTATACAGTGACAGACCCGTCCCCACTGGTACCGTACCCCAGTGTTATACAGTAACAGACTCGTCCCCACCGGTACCGTACCCCGGTGTTATACAGTGACAGACCCGTCCCCACCGGTACCGTACCCCGGTGTTTAACAGTGAAAGACCTGCCCCACCGGTACCGTACCATGGTGTTATACAGTGACAGACCCATCCCCACGGGAACCGTACCCTGGTATTATACAGTGACAGACCCGTCCCCACCTGTACCGTACCCCGGTGTTATACAGTGACGGACCCGTCCACACCGGTACCGTACCCCAGTGTTATACAGTGTCAGACCCGTCCCCACCGGTACCGTACCCTGGTGTTATACAGTGACAGACCTGTCCCAACCGGTACTGTACCCGGTGTTATACAGTGACAGACCTGTCCCCACCGGTACCGTACCCCAATGTTATACAGTGACAGACCAGCTCCTACCTGTACCATACCCCGGTATTATACAGTGACAGACCCGTCCCCACCGGTATCGTACCCCGGTATTATACAGTGACAGACCCATCCCCATCGGTACCGTACCCCGGTGTTATACAGTGACACACATGTCCCCACTGGTACCATACCCCAGTGTTATACAGTGACAGACCATCCCCACCGGTACCGTACCCCGGTATTATACAGTGACAGACTCATCCCCAACGGTACCGTACCCCGGTGTTATACAGTGACACACATGTCCCCACTGGTACCATACCCCAGTGTTATACAGTGACAGACTATCCCCACCGGTACCGTACCCCGGTATTATACAGTGACATACCCGTCCCCACCGGTACCGTACCCCGGTATTATACAGTGACAGACCTGTCCCCACCGGTACCGTACCACGGTGTTATACAGTGACAGACCCATCCCCACGGGAACCGTACCCTGGTATTATACAGTGACAGACCCGTCCCCACTGGTACCGTACCCCAGTGTTATACAGTAACAGACCCGTCCCCACAGGTACCGTACCCCGGTGTTATACAGTGACAGACCCGTCCCCACCTGTACCGTACCCCGGTGTTATACAGTGACGGACCCGTCCACACCGGTACCGTACACCAGTGTTATACAGCGTCAGACCCGTCCCCACCGGTACCGTACCCTGGTGTTATACAGTGACAGACCTGTCCCCACCGGTACTGTACCCGGTGTTATACAGTGACAGACCTGTCCCCATCGGTACCGTACCCCGGGGTTATACAGTGACAGACCAGCTCCTACCTGTACCATACCCCGGTATTATACAGTGACGGACCATCCCTACCAGTACCGTACCACAGAGTTATACAGTGACAGACCCGTTCCCACCGGTACCATACCCTTGTGTTATACATTGACAGACCCGTCCCCACCAGTACCATACCCCGGTGTTATACAGTGACAGACCCGTCCCCATCGGTACCGTACCCCGGTGTAACACAGTGACAGACCTGTCCCCACCGGTACTGTACCCCGGTGTTATACAGTGACAGACCCGTCCCCACCGGTACCGTACCCCGGTGTTATACAGTGACAGACCAAACCCACTGGTACCGTAACCCGCTATTATAGAATGACAGACCCATCCCCATCGGTACCATACCCCGGTATTATACAGTGACATACCCATCCCCATCGGTACCGTACCCCGGTGTTATACAGTGACACACATGTCCCCACTGGTACCATACCCCAGTGTTATACAGTGACAGACCATCCCCACCGGTACCGTACCCCGGTATTATACAGTGACAGACTATCCCCACCGGTACCATACCCCGGTATTATACAGTGACAGAACTGTCCCCTTCGGTACCGTACCCCGTTGTTATACAGTGACAGACATCTCCCCACTGGTACCGTACCCCAGTGTTATACAGTGACAGACCCGTCCCCACCTGTACCGTACCCCGGTGTTATACAGTGACGGACCCGTCCACACCGGTACCGTACCCCAGTGTTATACAGTGTCAGACCCGTCCCCACCGGTACCGTACCCTGGTGTTATACAGTGACAGACCTGTCCCCACCGGTACTGTACCCGGTGTTATACAGTGACAGACCTGTCCCCATCGGTACCGTACTGCAGAATTATGCAGTGACAGACCCGTCCCCACCGGTATCGTACCCCAGTATTAAGCAGTGACAGACCCGACCCCACCGGTACCGTACCCCGGTATTATACAATGACAGACCTGTCCCCACCGGTACCGTTCCACGGTGTTATACAGTGACAGACCCATCCCCACAGGAACCGTACCCTGGTATTATACAGTGACAGACCCGTCCCCACTGGTACCGTACCCCAGTGTTATACAGTAACAGACCCGTCCCCACAGGTACCGTACCCCGGTGTTATACAGTGACAGACCCGTCCCCACCGGAACCGTACCCCGGTGTTTAACAGAGACAGACGCATCCCCACGGGAACCATACCCTGGTATTATACAGTGACAGACCCGTCCCCACCTGTACCGTACCCCGGTGTTATACAGTGACGGACCCGTCCACACCGGTACCGTACACCAGTGTTATACAGCGTCAGACCCGTCCCCACCGGTACCGTACCCTGGTGTTATACAGTGACAGACCTGTCCCCACCGGTACTGTACCCGGTGTTATACAGTGACAGACCCGTCCCCACCGGTATCGTACCCCAGTATTAAGCAGTGACAGACCCGACCCCACCGGTACCATACCCCGGTATTATACAGTGACATACCCATCCCCATCGGTACCGTCCCCCGGTGTTACACAGTGACACACATGTCCCCACTGGTACCATACCCCAGTGTTATACAGTGACAGACCATCCCCACCGGTACCGTACCCCGGTATTATACAGTGACAGACTATCCCCACCGGTACCGTAACACGGTGTTATACAGTGACATACCCGTCCCCAGCGGTACCGTACCCCGGTATTATACAGTGACAGACCCATCCCCATTGATACCGTACCCCGGTGTTAAACAGTGACTGACCATCCCAACCGGTACCGTACCCTGGTATTATACAGTGACAGACTCGACCCCACCTGTACCGTACCCCGGTGTTATACAGTGACGGACCCGTCCACACCGGTACCGTACCCCGGTGTTATACAGTGACAGACCCATCCCCATTGATACCGTACCCCGGTGTTATACAGTGTCAGACCCGTCCCCACCGGTACCGTACCCTGGTGTTATACAGTGACAGACCTGTCCCCACCGGTACTGTACCCGGTGTTATACAGTGACAGACCTGTCCCCACCGGTACTGTACCCGGTGTTATACAGTGACAGACCTGTCCCCATCGGTACCGTACTGCAGAATTATGCAGTGACAGACCCGTCCCCACCGGTACCGTACCCTGGTGTTATACAGTGACAGACCTGTCCCAACCGGTACTGTACCCGGTGTTATACAGTGACAGACCTGTCCCCACCTGTACCGTACCCCAATGTTATACAGTGACAGACCAGCTCCTACCTGTACCATACCCCGGTATTATACAGTGACAGACCTGTCCCCACCGGTACCGTACCCCAATGTTATACAGTGACAGACCAGCTCCTACCTGTACCATACCCCGGTATTATACAGTGACAGACCCATCCCCACCGGTACCGTACCCCGGTGTTATACAGTGACAGACCCATCTCCACGGGAACCGTACCCTGGTATTATACAGTGACAGACCCGTCCCCACTGGTACCGTACCCCAGTGTTATACAGTAACAGACTCGTCCCCACCGGTACCGTACCCCGGTGTTATACAGTGACAGACCCGTCCCCACCGGTACCGTACCCCGGTGTTTAACAGTGAAAGACCTGACCCACCGGTACCGTACCATGGTGTTATAGAGTGACAGACCCATCCCCACGGGAACCGTACCCTGGTATTATACAGTGACAGACCCGTCCCCACCTGTACCGTACCCCGGTGTTATACAGTGACGGACCCGTCCACACCGGTACCGTACCCCAGTGTTATACAGTGTCAGACCCGTCCCCACCGGTACCGTACCCTGGTGTTATACAGTGACAGACCTGTCCCAACCGGTACTGTACCCGGTGTTATACAGTGACAGACCTGTCCCCACCGGTACCGTACCCCAATGTTATACAGTGACAGACCAGCTCCTACCTGTACCATACCCCGGTATTATACAGTGACAGACCCGTCCCCACCGGTATCGTACCCCGGTATTATACAGTGACAGACCCATCCCCATCGGTACCGTACCCCGGTGTTATACAGTGACACACATGTCCCCACTGGTACCATACCCCAGTGTTATACAGTGACAGACCATCACCACCGGTACCGTACCCCGGTATTATACAGTGACAGACCCATCCCCAACGGTACCGTACCCCGGTGTTATACAGTGACACACATGTCCCCACTGGTACCATACCCCAGTGTTATACAGTGACAGACTATCCCCACCGGTACCGTACCCCGGTATTATACAGTGACATACCCATCCCCACCGGTACCGTACCCCGGTATTATACAGTGACAGACCTGTCCCCACCGGTACCGTACCACGGTGTTATACAGTGACAGACCCATCCCCACGGGAACCGTACCCTGGTATTATACAGTGACAGACCCGTCCCCACTGGTACCGTACCCCAGTGTTATACAGTAACAGACCCGTCCCCACAGGTACCGTACCCCGGTGTTATACAGTGACAGACCCGTCCCCACCGGAACCGTACCCCGGTGTTTAACAGAGACAGACGCATCCCCACGGGAACCATACCCTGGTATTATACAGTGACAGACCCGTCCCCACCTGTACCGTACCCCGGTGTTATACAGTGACGGACCCGTCCACACCGGTACCGTACACCAGTGTTATACAGCGTCAGACCCGTCCCCACCGGTACCGTACCCTGGTGTTATACAGTGACAGACCTGTCCCCACCGGTACTGTACCCGGTGTTATACAGTGACAGACCTGTCCCCATCGGTACCGTACCCCGGTGTTATACAGTGACAGACCAGCTCCTACCTGTACCATACCCCGGTATTATACAG
This sequence comes from Hypanus sabinus, assembly GCF_030144855.1. Classification (NCBI taxonomy): domain Eukaryota; kingdom Metazoa; phylum Chordata; class Chondrichthyes; order Myliobatiformes; family Dasyatidae; genus Hypanus; species Hypanus sabinus. Next base: position 48,363 of record NW_026779540.1, on the reverse strand, counting down.
TGACGGACCATCCCCACCAGTACTGTACCACAGAGTTATACAGTGACAGACCCGTTCCCACCGGTACCGTACCCTTGTGTTATACATTGACAGACCCGTCCCCACCAGTACCATACCCCGGTGTTATACAGTGACAGACCATCCCCACCGGTACCGTACCCGGCTATTATACAGTGACAGACCCGTCCCCATCGGTACCGTACCCCGGTGTAACACAGTGACAGACCTGTCCCCACCGGTACTGTACCCCGGTGTTATACAGTGACAGACCCGTCCCCACCGGTACCGTACCCCGGTGTTATACAGTGACAGACCAAACCCACTGGTACCGTAACCCGCTATTATAGAATGACAGACCCATCCCCATCGGTACCGTACCTCGGTGTTATACAGTGACAGACCCATCCCCATCGGTACCGTACCCCGGTGTAACACAGTGACAGACCTGTCCCCACCGGTACCGTACCCCAATGTTATACAGTGACAGACCCAACCCCACCGGTACCGTACCCCGGTGTTATACAGTGACAGACCCGTCCCCACCGGTACCGTACCCCGGTGTTATACAGTGACAGACCATCCCCACCGGTACAGTACCCCGGTATTATACAGTGACGGACCATCCCCACCAGTACCGTACCAGGGTGTTATACAGTGACAGACCCGTTCCCACCGGTACCGTACCCTGGTGTTATACATTGACAGACCCGTCCCCACCAGTACCATACCCCGGTGTTATACAGTGACAGACCAGTCCCCACTGGTACCGAACCCCGGTATTATACAGTGACAGACCCCTCCCCAACGGTACCGTACCCCGGTGTTATACAGTGACAGACCCGTCCCCACTGGTACCGTACCCCGGTGTTATACAGTGACAGACCAACCCCACTGGTAACGTAACCCGCTATTATACAGTGACAGACCCATCCCCATCGGTACCGTACCCCGGTGTTATACAGTGACAGACCCGTCCCCACCGGTACCGTACCCCAGGATTATACAGTGACAGACCCATCCCCATCGTTTCCGTACCCCGATATTATACAGTGACAGACCCATCCCCATTGGTACCGTACCCCGGTATTATACAGTGACAGACCCATCCCCATCGTTACCGTACCGCGGTGTTATACAGTGACAGACCCGTCCCCACCTGTACCGTACCCCGGTGTTATACATTGACAGACCCGTCCCCACCGGTACCGTACCCCGGTGTTATACAGTGACAGACCAACCCCACTGGTACCGTAACCCGCTATTATACAGTGACAGACCCATCCCCATCGGTACCGTACCTCGGTGTTATACAGTGACAGACCCATCCCCATCGGTACCGTACCCCGGTGTAACACAGTGACAGACCTGTCCCCACCGGTACCGTACCCCAATGTTATACAGTGACAGACCCATCCCCACCGGTACCGTACCCCGGTGTTATACAGTGACAGACCCGTCCCCACCGGTACCGTACCCCGGTGTTATACAGTGACAGACCATCCCCACCGGTACCGTACCCCGGTATTATACAGTGACGGACCATCCCCACCAGTACCGTACCACAGTGTTATACAGTGACAGACCCGTTCCCACCGGTACCGTACCCTTGTGTTATACATTGACAGACCCGTCCCCACCAGTACCATACCCCGGTGTTATACAGTGACAGACCATCCCCATCGGTACCGTACCCCGGTGTTATACAGTGACACACATGTCCCCACTGGTACCATACCCCAGTGTTATACAGTGACAGACCATCCCCACCGGTACCGTACCCCGGTATTATACAGTGACAGACTCATCCCCAACGGTACCGTACCCCGGTGTTATACAGTGACACACATGTCCCCACTGGTACCATACCCCAGTGTTATACAGTGACAGACTATCCCCACCGGTACCGTACCCCGGTATTATACAGTGACATACCCGTCCCCACCGGTACCGTACCCCGGTATTATACAGTGACAGACCTGTCCCCACCGGTACCGTACCACGGTGTTATACAGTGACAGACCCATCCCCACGGGAACCGTACCCTGGTATTATACAGTGACAGACCCGTCCCCACTGGTACCGTACCCCAGTGTTATACAGTAACAGACCCGTCCCCACAGGTACCGTACCCCGGTGTTATACAGTGACAGACCCGTCCCCACCTGTACCGTACCCCGGTGTTATACAGTGACGGACCCGTCCACACCGGTACCGTACACCAGTGTTATACAGCGTCAGACCCGTCCCCACCGGTACCGTACCCTGGTGTTATACAGTGACAGACCTGTCCCCACCGGTACTGTACCCGGTGTTATACAGTGACAGACCTGTCCCCATCGGTACCGTACCCCGGGGTTATACAGTGACAGACCAGCTCCTACCTGTACCATACCCCGGTATTATACAGTGACGGACCATCCCTACCAGTACCGTACCACAGAGTTATACAGTGACAGACCCGTTCCCACCGGTACCATACCCTTGTGTTATACATTGACAGACCCGTCCCCACCAGTACCATACCCCGGTGTTATACAGTGACAGACCCGTCCCCATCGGTACCGTACCCCGGTGTAACACAGTGACAGACCTGTCCCCACCGGTACTGTACCCCGGTGTTATACAGTGACAGACCCGTCCCCACCGGTACCGTACCCCGGTGTTATACAGTGACAGACCAAACCCACTGGTACCGTAACCCGCTATTATAGAATGACAGACCCATCCCCATCGGTACCATACCCCGGTATTATACAGTGACATACCCATCCCCATCGGTACCGTACCCCGGTGTTATACAGTGACACACATGTCCCCACTGGTACCATACCCCAGTGTTATACAGTGACAGACCATCCCCACCGGTACCGTACCCCGGTATTATACAGTGACAGACTATCCCCACCGGTACCATACCCCGGTATTATACAGTGACAGAACTGTCCCCTTCGGTACCGTACCCCGTTGTTATACAGTGACAGACATCTCCCCACTGGTACCGTACCCCAGTGTTATACAGTGACAGACCCGTCCCCACCTGTACCGTACCCCGGTGTTATACAGTGACGGACCCGTCCACACCGGTACCGTACCCCAGTGTTATACAGTGTCAGACCCGTCCCCACCGGTACCGTACCCTGGTGTTATACAGTGACAGACCTGTCCCCACCGGTACTGTACCCGGTGTTATACAGTGACAGACCTGTCCCCATCGGTACCGTACTGCAGAATTATGCAGTGACAGACCCGTCCCCACCGGTATCGTACCCCAGTATTAAGCAGTGACAGACCCGACCCCACCGGTACCGTACCCCGGTATTATACAATGACAGACCTGTCCCCACCGGTACCGTTCCACGGTGTTATACAGTGACAGACCCATCCCCACAGGAACCGTACCCTGGTATTATACAGTGACAGACCCGTCCCCACTGGTACCGTACCCCAGTGTTATACAGTAACAGACCCGTCCCCACAGGTACCGTACCCCGGTGTTATACAGTGACAGACCCGTCCCCACCGGAACCGTACCCCGGTGTTTAACAGAGACAGACGCATCCCCACGGGAACCATACCCTGGTATTATACAGTGACAGACCCGTCCCCACCTGTACCGTACCCCGGTGTTATACAGTGACGGACCCGTCCACACCGGTACCGTACACCAGTGTTATACAGCGTCAGACCCGTCCCCACCGGTACCGTACCCTGGTGTTATACAGTGACAGACCTGTCCCCACCGGTACTGTACCCGGTGTTATACAGTGACAGACCCGTCCCCACCGGTATCGTACCCCAGTATTAAGCAGTGACAGACCCGACCCCACCGGTACCATACCCCGGTATTATACAGTGACATACCCATCCCCATCGGTACCGTCCCCCGGTGTTACACAGTGACACACATGTCCCCACTGGTACCATACCCCAGTGTTATACAGTGACAGACCATCCCCACCGGTACCGTACCCCGGTATTATACAGTGACAGACTATCCCCACCGGTACCGTAACACGGTGTTATACAGTGACATACCCGTCCCCAGCGGTACCGTACCCCGGTATTATACAGTGACAGACCCATCCCCATTGATACCGTACCCCGGTGTTAAACAGTGACTGACCATCCCAACCGGTACCGTACCCTGGTATTATACAGTGACAGACTCGACCCCACCTGTACCGTACCCCGGTGTTATACAGTGACGGACCCGTCCACACCGGTACCGTACCCCGGTGTTATACAGTGACAGACCCATCCCCATTGATACCGTACCCCGGTGTTATACAGTGTCAGACCCGTCCCCACCGGTACCGTACCCTGGTGTTATACAGTGACAGACCTGTCCCCACCGGTACTGTACCCGGTGTTATACAGTGACAGACCTGTCCCCACCGGTACTGTACCCGGTGTTATACAGTGACAGACCTGTCCCCATCGGTACCGTACTGCAGAATTATGCAGTGACAGACCCGTCCCCACCGGTACCGTACCCTGGTGTTATACAGTGACAGACCTGTCCCAACCGGTACTGTACCCGGTGTTATACAGTGACAGACCTGTCCCCACCTGTACCGTACCCCAATGTTATACAGTGACAGACCAGCTCCTACCTGTACCATACCCCGGTATTATACAGTGACAGACCTGTCCCCACCGGTACCGTACCCCAATGTTATACAGTGACAGACCAGCTCCTACCTGTACCATACCCCGGTATTATACAGTGACAGACCCATCCCCACCGGTACCGTACCCCGGTGTTATACAGTGACAGACCCATCTCCACGGGAACCGTACCCTGGTATTATACAGTGACAGACCCGTCCCCACTGGTACCGTACCCCAGTGTTATACAGTAACAGACTCGTCCCCACCGGTACCGTACCCCGGTGTTATACAGTGACAGACCCGTCCCCACCGGTACCGTACCCCGGTGTTTAACAGTGAAAGACCTGACCCACCGGTACCGTACCATGGTGTTATAGAGTGACAGACCCATCCCCACGGGAACCGTACCCTGGTATTATACAGTGACAGACCCGTCCCCACCTGTACCGTACCCCGGTGTTATACAGTGACGGACCCGTCCACACCGGTACCGTACCCCAGTGTTATACAGTGTCAGACCCGTCCCCACCGGTACCGTACCCTGGTGTTATACAGTGACAGACCTGTCCCAACCGGTACTGTACCCGGTGTTATACAGTGACAGACCTGTCCCCACCGGTACCGTACCCCAATGTTATACAGTGACAGACCAGCTCCTACCTGTACCATACCCCGGTATTATACAGTGACAGACCCGTCCCCACCGGTATCGTACCCCGGTATTATACAGTGACAGACCCATCCCCATCGGTACCGTACCCCGGTGTTATACAGTGACACACATGTCCCCACTGGTACCATACCCCAGTGTTATACAGTGACAGACCATCACCACCGGTACCGTACCCCGGTATTATACAGTGACAGACCCATCCCCAACGGTACCGTACCCCGGTGTTATACAGTGACACACATGTCCCCACTGGTACCATACCCCAGTGTTATACAGTGACAGACTATCCCCACCGGTACCGTACCCCGGTATTATACAGTGACATACCCATCCCCACCGGTACCGTACCCCGGTATTATACAGTGACAGACCTGTCCCCACCGGTACCGTACCACGGTGTTATACAGTGACAGACCCATCCCCACGGGAACCGTACCCTGGTATTATACAGTGACAGACCCGTCCCCACTGGTACCGTACCCCAGTGTTATACAGTAACAGACCCGTCCCCACAGGTACCGTACCCCGGTGTTATACAGTGACAGACCCGTCCCCACCGGAACCGTACCCCGGTGTTTAACAGAGACAGACGCATCCCCACGGGAACCATACCCTGGTATTATACAGTGACAGACCCGTCCCCACCTGTACCGTACCCCGGTGTTATACAGTGACGGACCCGTCCACACCGGTACCGTACACCAGTGTTATACAGCGTCAGACCCGTCCCCACCGGTACCGTACCCTGGTGTTATACAGTGACAGACCTGTCCCCACCGGTACTGTACCCGGTGTTATACAGTGACAGACCTGTCCCCATCGGTACCGTACCCCGGTGTTATACAGTGACAGACCAGCTCCTACCTGTACCATACCCCGGTATTATACAGTGACGGACCATCCCCACCAGTACTGTACCACAGAGTTATACAGTGACAGACCCGTTCCCACCGGTACCGTACCCTTGTGTTATACATTGACAGACCCGTCCCCACCAGTACCATACCCCGGTGTTATACAGTGACAGACCATCCCCACCGGTACCGTACCCGGCTATTATACAGTGACAGACCCGTCCCCATCGGTACCGTACCCCGGTGTAACACAGTGACAGACCTGTCCCCACCGGTACTGTACCCCGGTGTTATACAGTGACAGACCCGTCCCCACCGGTACCGTACCCCGGTGTTATACAGTGACAGACCAAACCCACTGGTACCGTAACCCGCTATTATAGAATGACAGACCCATCCCCATCGGTACCGTACCTCGGTGTTATACAGTGACAGACCCATCCCCATCGGTACCGTACCCCGGTGTAACACAGTGACAGACCTGTCCCCACCGGTACCGTACCCCAATGTTATACAGTGACAGACCCAACCCCACCGGTACCGTACCCCGGTGTTATACAGTGACAGACCCGTCCCCACCGGTACCGTACCCCGGTGTTATACAGTGACAGACCATCCCCACCGGTACAGTACCCCGGTATTATACAGTGACGGACCATCCCCACCAGTACCGTACCACGGTGTTATACAGTGACAGACCCGTTCCCACCGGTACCGTACCCTGGTGTTATACATTGACAGACCCGTCCCCACCAGTACCATACCCCGGTGTTATACAGTGACAGACCAGTCCCCACTGGTACCGAACCCCGGTATTATACAGTGACAGACCCCTCCCCAACGGTACCGTACCCCGGTGTTATACAGTGACAGACCCGTCCCCACTGGTACCGTACCCCGGTGTTATACAGTGACAGACCAACCCCACTGGTAACGTAACCCGCTATTATACAGTGACAGACCCATCCCCATCGGTACCGTACCCCGGTGTTATACAGTGACAGACCCGTCCCCACCGGTACCGTACCCCAGGATTATACAGTGACAGACCCATCCCCATCGTTTCCGTACCCCGATATTATACAGTGACAGACCCATCCCCATTGGTACCGTACCCCGGTATTATACAGTGACAGACCCATCCCCATCGTTACCGTACCGCGGTGTTATACAGTGACAGACCCGTCCCCACCTGTACCGTACCCCGGTGTTATACATTGACAGACCCGTCCCCACCGGTACCGTACCCCGGTGTTATACAGTGACAGACCAACCCCACTGGTACCGTAACCCGCTATTATACAGTGACAGACCCATCCCCATCGGTACCGTACCTCGGTGTTATACAGTGACAGACCCATCCCCATCGGTACCGTACCCCGGTGTAACACAGTGACAGACCTGTCCCCACCGGTACCGTACCCCAATGTTATACAGTGACAGACCCATCCCCACCGGTACCGTACCCCGGTGTTATACAGTGACAGACCCGTCCCCACCGGTACCGTACCCCGGTGTTATACAGTGACAGACCATCCCCACCGGTACCGTACCCCGGTATTATACAGTGACGGACCATCCCCACCAGTACCGTACCACAGTGTTATACAGTGACAGACCCGTTCCCACCGGTACCGTACCCTTGTGTTATACATTGACAGACCCGTCCCCACCAGTACCATACCCCGGTGTTATACAGTGACAGACCATCCCCACCGGTACCGTACCCCGCTATTATACAGTGACAGACCCGTCCCCATCGGTACCGTACCCCGGTGTAACACAGTGACAGACCTGTCCCCACCGGTACTGTACCCCGGTGTTATACAGTGACAGACCCGTCCCCAACGGTACCGTACACCAGTGTTATACAGTGACAGACCATCCCCACCGGTACCGTACCCCGGTATTATACAGTGACAGACCCGTCCCCACTGGTACCGTACCCCGGTATTATACAGTGACAGACTATCCCCACCGGTACCGTACCACGGTGTTATACAGTGACATACCCGTCCCCAGCGGTACCGTACCACGGTATTATACAGTGACAGACCCATCCCCATCGATACCGTACCCCGGTGTTATACAGAGACAGACCATCCCCACCGGTACCGTACCCCGATATTATACAGTGACAGACCATCCCCACCGGTACCGTATCCCGCTATTATACAGTTACAGACCCATCCCCATCGGTACCGTACCCCAGTATTATTCAATGACAGACCTGTCCACACCAGTACTGTACCCCGGTATTATACAGTGACAGAGCTGTCCCCACCAGTACCATACCCCGGTGTTATACAGTCACAGACCAGCTCTTACCTGTACCGTACCCCGGTATTATACAGTGATACACCCGTCCCCACCGGTATCGTACCCCAGTATTAAGCAGTGACAGACCCGTCCCCACCGGTACCGTACCCCGATATTATACAGTGACAGACACATCCCCATCGGTACCGTACCCCGGTGTTATACAGTGACAGACATGTCCCCACTGGTACCATACCCCAGGGTTATACAGTGACAGACCATTCCCACCGGTACCGTACCCCGGTATTATACAGTGACAGACCCATCCCCATCGGTACCGTACCCCTGTGTTATACAGTCACAGACATGTCCCCACCGATACTGTACCCCGGTGTTATACAGTGGCAGACCCGTCCCCACCAGTACCGTACCCCAGTGTTATACAGTGACAGACCAACCCCACCGGTACCGTACCCAGGTGATATACAGTGACATACCCGTCCCCACCGGTACCGTACCCCGGTGTTATACAATGACAGACCCATCCCCACCGGTACCGTACCCCGGTGTTAAACAGAGACAGACCTGTCCCCACCGGTACCGTACCACGGTGTTATACAGTGACACACCCATCCCTACGGGAACCGTACCCTGGTACTATACAGTGACAGGCCCGTCCCCACCTGTACCGTACCCCGGTGTTATACAGTGACGGACCGGTCACCACCGGTACCGTACCCCGGTGTTATACAGTGACAGACCATCCCCGGCGCTACCGTACCCCGGTGTTATGCAGTGACAGACCCGTCCCCACCGGTACCGTACCCCGGTGTTATACAGTGACAGACCATCCCCGGCGCTACCGTACCCCGGTGTTATGCAGTGACAGACCCGTCCCCACCGGTACCGTACCCCGGTGTTATACAGTGACAGACCATCCCCAGCGCTACCGTACCCCGGTGTTATACAGTGACAGACCCGTCCCCACCGGTACCGTACCCTGGTGTTATACAGTTGCAGACCATCCCCACCGGTACCGTACCTCGGTATTATACAGTGACAAACCCATCCCCATTGGTACCGTACCCTGGTATTATACAGTGACAGACCCATCCCCATCGTTACCGTACCCCGGTGTTATACAGTGACAGACCAGTCCCCACTGGTACCGAACCCCGGTATTATACAGTGACAGACCCCTCCCCAACGGTACCGTACCCCGGTGTTATACAGTGACAGACCATCCCCACCGGTACTGTACCCCAGTGTTGTACAGTGACAGACCCGTCCCCACCGGTACCGTACCCCGGTGTTATACATTGACAGACCCGTCCCCACCGGTACCGTACCCCGGTGTTATACAGTGACAGACCAACCCCACTGGTACCGTAACCCGCTATTATACAGTGACAGACCCATCCCCATCGGTACGGTACCCCGGTGTTATACAGTGACAGACCCGTCCCCATCGGTACCGTACCCCAGTATTATACAGTGACAGACACATCCCCATCGTTTCCGTACCCCGATATTATATAGTGACAGACCCATCCCCATTGGTACCGTACCCCGGTATTATACAGTGACAGACCCATCCCCATCGTTACCGTACCGCGGTGTTATACAGTGACAGACCCGTCCCCACCGGTACCGAACCCCGGTATTATACAGTGACAGACCATCCCCACCGGTACTGTACCCCAGTGTTGTACAGTGACAGACCCGTCCCCACCGGTACTGTACCCCGGTGTTATACATTGACAGACCCGTCCCCACCGGTACCGTACCCCGGTGTTATACAGTGACAGACCAACCCCACTGGTACCGTAACCCGCTATTATAAAGTGACAGACCCATCCCCATCGGTACCGTACCTCGGTGTTATACAGTGACAGACCCATCCCCATCGGTACCGTACCCCGGTGTAACACAATGACAGACCTGTCCCCACCGGTACCGTACCCCAATGTTATACAGTGACAGACCCGTCCCCACCGGTACCGTACCCCGGTGTTATACAGTGACAGACCATCCCCACCGGTACAGTACCCCGGTATTATACAGTGACGGACCATCCCCACCAGTACCGTACCACGGTGTTATACAGTGACAGACCCGTTCCCACCGGTACCGTACCCTGGTGTTATACATTGACAGACCCGTCCCCACCAGTACCATACCCCGGTGTTATACAGTGACAGACCAGTCCCCACTGGTACCGAACCCCGGTATTATACAGTGACAGACCCCTCCCCAACGGTACCGTACCCCGGTGTTATACAGTGACAGACCCGTCGCCACCGGTACCGTACCCCGGTGTTATACATTGACAGACCCGTCCCCACCGGTACCGTACCCCGGTGTTATACAGTGACAGACCAACCCCACTGGTAACGTAACCCGCTATTATACAGTGACAGACCCATCCCCATCGGTACCGTACCCCGGTGTTATACAGTGACAGACCCGTCCCCATCGGTACCGTACCCCAGTATTATACAGTGACAGACCCATCCCCATCGTTTCCGTACCCCGATATTATACAGTGACAGACCCATCCCCATTGGTACCGTACCCCGGTATTATACAGTGACAGACTCATCCCCATCGTTACCGTACCGCGGTGTTATACAGTGACAGACCCGTCCCCACCGGTACCGAACCCCGGTATTATACAGTGACAGACCATCCTCACCGGTACTGTACCCCAGTGTTGTACAGTGACAGACCCATCCCCACCGGTACCGTACCCCGGTGTTAAACAGAGACAGACCTGTCCCCACCGGTACCGTACCACGGTGTTATACAGTGACACACCCATCCCTACGGGAACCGTACCCTGGTACTGTACAGTGACAGGCCCGTCCCCACCTGTACCGTACCCCGGTGTTATACAGTGACGGACCGGTCACCACCGGTACCGTACCCCGGTGTTATACAGTGACAGACCATCCCCGGCGCTACCGTACCCCGGTGTTATGCAGTGACAGACCCGTCCCCACCGGTACCGTACCCCGGTGTTATACAGTGACAGACCATCCCCAGCGCTACCGTACCCCGGTGTTATACAGTGACAGACCCGTCCCCACCGGTACCGTACCCTGGTATTATACAGTAACAGACCCATCCCCATTGGTACCGTACCCTGGTATTATACAGTGACAGACCCATCCCCATCGTTACCGTACCCCGGTGTTATACAGTGACAGACCAGTCCCCACTGGTACCGAACCCCGGTATTATACAGTGACAGACCCCTCCCCAACGGTACCGTACCCCGGTGTTATACAGTGACAGACCATCCCCACCGGTACTGTACCCCAGTGTTGTACAGTGACAGACCCGTCCCCACCGGTAAAGTACCCCGGTGTTATACATTGACAGACCCGTCCCCACCGGTACCGTACCCCGGTGTTATACAGTGACAGACCAACCCCACTGGTACCGTAACCCGCTATTATACAGTGACAGACCCATCCCCATCGGTACCGTACCCCGGTGTTATACAGTGACAGACACGTCCCCATCGGTACCGTACCCCAGTATTATACAGTGACAGACACATCCCCATCGTTTCCGTACCCCGATATTATACAGTGACAGACCCATCCCCATTGGTACCGTACCCCGGTATTATACAGTGACAGACCCATCCCCATCGTTACCGTACCGCGGTGTTATACAGTGACAGACCCGTCCCCACCGGTACCGAACCCCGGTATTATACAGTGACAGACCATCCCCATCGGTACCGTACCCCTGTGTTATACAGTAACAGACATGTCCCCACCGGTACTGTACCCCGGTGTTATACAGTGGCAGACCCGTCCCCACCAGTACCGTACCCCAGTGTTATACAGTGACAGACCCGTCCCCACCGGTATCGTACCCCAGTATTAAGCAGTGACAGACCCGACCCCACCGGTACCATACCCCGGTATTATACAGTGACATACCCATCCCCATCGGTACCGTCCCCCGGTGTTACACAGTGACACACATGTCCCCACTGGTACCATACCCCAGTGTTATACAGTGACAGACCATCCCCACCGGTACCGTACCCCGGTATTATACAGTGACAGACTATCCCCACCGGTACCGTAACACGGTGTTATACAGTGACATACCCGTCCCCAGCGGTACCGTACCCCGGTATTATACAGTGACAGACCCATCCCCATTGATACCGTACCCCGGTGTTAAACAGTGACTGACCATCCCAACCGGTACCGTACCCTGGTATTATACAGTGACAGACTCGACCCCACCTGTACCGTACCCCGGTGTTATACAGTGACGGACCCGTCCACACCGGTACCGTACCCCGGTGTTATACAGTGTCAGACGCGTCCACACCGGTACAGTACCCCGGGGTTATACAGGGACAGACCCATCCCCTTCGGTACTGTACCCCAGTGTTATACAGTGACAGACCCGTCCCCACCTGTACCGTACCCCGGTGTTATACAGTGACGGACCCGTCCACACCGGTACCGTACCCCAGTGTTATACAGTGTCAGACCCGTCCCCACCGGTACCGTACCCTGGTGTTATACAGTGACAGACCTGTCCCCACCGGTACTGTACCCGGTGTTATACAGTGACAGACCTGTCCCCATCGGTACCGTACCCCGTTGTTATACAGTGACAGATCATCCCCACCGGTACCGCACCCCGGTATTATACAGTGACAGACTATCCCCACCGGTACCGTACCACGGTGTTATACAGTGACATACCCGTCCCCAGCGGTACCGTACCCCGGTATTATACAGTGACAGACCCATCTCCATCGATACCGTACCCCGGTGTTATACAGTGACTGACCATCCCAACCGGTACCGTACCCTGGTATTATACAGTGACAGACTCGACCCCACCTGTACCGTACCCCGGTGTTATACAGTGACGGACCCGTCCACACCGGTACCGTACCCGGGTGTTATACAGTGTCAGACGCGTCCACGCCGGTACAGTACCCCGGGGTTATACATGGTCAGACCCATCCCCATCGGTACTGTACCCCAGTGTTATACAGTGAAAGACCTGTCCCCACCGGTACCATACCCCGGTATTATACAGTGACAGACCTGTCCCCATCGGTACCGTACCCCGTTGTTATACAGTGACAGACATCTCCCCACCGGTACCGTACCCCAGTGTTATACAGTGACAGACCCGTCCCCACCTGTACCGTACCCCGGTGTTATACAGTGACGGACCCGTCCACACCGGTACCGTACCCCAGTGTTATACAGTGTCAGACCCGTCCCCACCGGTACCGTACCCTGGTGTTATACAGTGACAGACCTGTCCCCACCGGTACTGTACCCGGTGTTATACAGTGACAGACCTGTCCCCATCGGTACCGTACTGCAGAATTATGCAGTGACAGACCCGTCCCCACCGGTATCGTACCCCAGTATTAAGCAGTGACAGACCCGACCCCACCGGTACCGTACCCCGGTATTATACAATGACAGACCTGTCCCCACCGGTACCGTACCACGGTGTTATACAGTGACAGACCCATCCCCACGGGAACCGTACCCTGGTATTATACAGTGACTGACCCGTCCCCACTGGTACCGTACCCCAGTGTTATACAGTAACAGACCCGTCCCCACAGGTACCGTACCCCGGTGTTATACAGTGACAGACCCGTCCCCACCGGAACCGTACCCCGGTGTTTAACAGAGACAGACGCATCCCCACGGGAACCATACCCTGGTATTATACAGTGACAGACCCGTCCCCACCTGTACCGTACCCCGGTGTTATACAGTGACGGACCCGTCCACACCGGTACCGTACACCAGTGTTATACAGCGTCAGACCCGTCCCCACCGGTACCGTACCCTGGTATTATACAGTGACAGACCCGTCCCCACTGGTACCGTACCCCAGTGTTATACAGTAACAGACCCGTCCCCACAGGTACCGTACCCCGGTGTTATACAGTGACAGACCCGTCCCCACCGGAACCGTACCCCGGTGTTTAACAGAGACAGACGCATCCCCACGGGAACCATACCCTGGTATTATACAGTGACAGACCCGTCCCCACCTGTACCGTACCCCGGTGTTATACAGTGACGGACCCGTCCACACCGGTACCGTACACCAGTGTTATACAGCGTCAGACCCGTCCCCACCGGTACCGTACCCTGGTGTTATACAGTGACAGACCTGTCCCCACCGGTACTGTACCCGGTGTTATACAGTGACAGACCTGTCCCCATCGGTACCGTACCCCGGTGTTATACAGTGACAGACCAGCTCCTACCTGTACCATACCCCGGTATTATACAGTGACAGACCTGTCCCCATCTGTACCGTACTGCAGTATTATGCAGTGACAGACCCGTCCCCACCGGTATCGTACCCCAGTATTAAGCAGTGACAGACACGACCCCACCGGTACCATACCCCGGTATTATACAGTGACATACCCATCCCCATCGGTACCGTACCCCGGTGTTATACAGTGACACACATGTCCCCACTGGTACCATACCCCAGTGTTATACAGTGACAGACCATCCCCACCGGTACCGTACCCCGGTATTATACAGTGACAGACTATCCCCACCGGTACCGTAACACGGTGTTATACACTGACATACCCGTCCCCAGCGGTACCGTACCCCGGTATAATACAGTGACAGACCCATCCCCATTGATACCGTACCCCGGTGTTATACAGTGTCAGACCCGTCCCCACCGGTACCGTACCCTGGTGTTATACAGTGACAGACCTGTCCCCACCGGTACTGTACCCGGTGTTATACAGTGACAGACCTGTCCCCACCGGTACTGTACCCGGTGTTATACAGTGACAGACCTGTCCCCATCGGTACCGTACTGCAGAATTATGCAGTGACAGACCCGTCCCCACCGGTACCGTACCCTGGTGTTATACAGTGACAGACCTGTCCCAACCGGTACTGTACCCGGTGTTATACAGTGACAGACCTGTCCCCACCTGTACCGTACCCCAATGTTATACAGTGACAGACCAGCTCCTACCTGTACCATACCCCGGTATTATACAGTGACAGACCTGTCCCCACCGGTACCGTACCCCAATGTTATACAGTGACAGACCAGCTCCTACCTGTACCATACCCCGGTATTATACAGTGACAGACCCATCCCCACCGGTACCGTACCCCGGTGTTATACAGTGACAGACCCATCTCCACGGGAACCGTACCCTGGTATTATACAGTGACAGACCCGTCCCCACTGGTACCGTACCCCAGTGTTATACAGTAACAGACTCGTCCCCACCGGTACCGTACCCCGGTGTTATACAGTGACAGACCCGTCCCCACCGGTACCGTACCCCGGTGTTTAACAGTGAAAGACCTGACCCACCGGTACCGTACCATGGTGTTATAGAGTGACAGACCCATCCCCACGGGAACCGTACCCTGGTATTATACAGTGACAGACCCGTCCCCACCTGTACCGTACCCCGGTGTTATACAGTGACGGACCCGTCCACACCGGTACCGTACCCCAGTGTTATACAGTGTCAGACCCGTCCCCACCGGTACCGTACCCTGGTGTTATACAGTGACAGACCTGTCCCAACCGGTACTGTACCCGGTGTTATACAGTGACAGACCTGTCCCCACCGGTACCGTACCCCAATGTTATACAGTGACAGACCAGCTCCTACCTGTACCATACCCCGGTATTATACAGTGACAGACCCGTCCCCACCGGTATCGTACCCCGGTATTATACAGTGACAGACCCATCCCCATCGGTACCGTACCCCGGTGTTATACAGTGACACACATGTCCCCACTGGTACCATACCCCAGTGTTATACAGTGACAGACCATCACCACCGGTACCGTACCCCGGTATTATACAGTGACAGACCCATCCCCAACGGTACCGTACCCCGGTGCTATACAGTGACACACATGTCCCCACTGGTACCATACCCCAGTGTTATACAGTGACAGACTATCCCCACCGGTACCGTACCCCGGTATTATACAGTGACATACCCATCCCCACCGGTACCGTACCCCGGTATTATACAGTGACAGACCTGTCCCCACCGGTACCGTACCACGGTGTTATACAGTGACAGACCCATCCCCACGGGAACCGTACCCTGGTATTATACAGTGACAGACCCGTCCCCACTGGTACCGTACCCCAGTGTTATACAGTAACAGACCCGTCCCCACAGGTACCGTACCCCGGTGTTATACAGTGACAGACCCGTCCCCACCGGAACCGTACCCCGGTGTTTAACAGAGACAGACGCATCCCCACGGGAACCATACCCTGGTATTATACAGTGACAGACCCGTCCCCACCTGTACCGTACCCCGGTGTTATACAGTGACGGACCCGTCCACACCGGTACCGTACACCAGTGTTATACAGCGTCAGACCCGTCCCCACCGGTACCGTACCCTGGTGTTATACAGTGACAGACCTGTCCCCACCGGTACTGTACCCGGTGTTATACAGTGACAGACCTGTCCCCATCGGTACCGTACCCCGGTGTTATACAGTGACAGACCAGCTCCTACCTGTACCATACCCCGGTATTATACAGTGACGGACCATCCCCACCAGTACTGTACCACAGAGTTATACAGTGACAGACCCGTTCCCACCGGTACCGTACCCTTGTGTTATACATTGACAGACCCGTCCCCACCAGTACCATACCCCGGTGTTATACAGTGACAGACCATCCCCACCGGTACCGTACCCGGCTATTATACAGTGACAGACCCGTCCCCATCGGTACCGTACCCCGGTGTAACACAGTGACAGACCTGTCCCCACCGGTACTGTACCCCGGTGTTATACAGTGACAGACCCGTCCCCACCGGTACCGTACCCCGGTGTTATACAGTGACAGACCAAACCCACTGGTACCGTAACCCGCTATTATAGAATGACAGACCCATCCCCATCGGTACCGTACCTCGGTGTTATACAGTGACAGACCCATCCCCATCGGTACCGTACCCCGGTGTAACACAGTGACAGACCTGTCCCCACCGGTACCGTACCCCAATGTTATACAGTGACAGACCCAACCCCACCGGTACCGTACCCCGGTGTTATACAGTGACAGACCCGTCCCCACCGGTACCGTACCCCGGTGTTATACAGTGACAGACCATCCCCACCGGTACAGTACCCCGGTATTATACAGTGACGGACCATCCCCACCAGTACCGTACCACGGTGTTATACAGTGACAGACCCGTTCCCACCGGTACCGTACCCTGGTGTTATACATTGACAGACCCGTCCCCACCAGTACCATACCCCGGTGTTATACAGTGACAGACCAGTCCCCACTGGTACCGAACCCCGGTATTATACAGTGACAGACCCCTCCCCAACGGTACCGTACCCCGGTGTTATACAGTGACAGACCCGTCCCCACTGGTACCGTACCCCGGTGTTATACAGTGACAGACCAACCCCACTGGTAACGTAACCCGCTATTATACAGTGACAGACCCATCCCCATCGGTACCGTACCCCGGTGTTATACAGTGACAGACCCGTCCCCACCGGTACCGTACCCCAGGATTATACAGTGACAGACCCATCCCCATCGTTTCCGTACCCCGATATTATACAGTGACAGACCCATCCCCATTGGTACCGTACCCCGGTATTATACAGTGACAGACCCATCCCCATCGTTACCGTACCGCGGTGTTATACAGTGACAGACCCGTCCCCACCTGTACCGTACCCCGCTGTTATACATTGACAGACCCGTCCCCACCGGTACCGTACCCCGGTGTTATACAGTGACAGACCAACCCCACTGGTACCGTAACCCGCTATTATACAGTGACAGACCCATCCCCATCGGTACCGTACCTCGGTGTTATACAGTGACAGACCCATCCCCATCGGTACCGTACCCCGGTGTAACACAGTGACAGACCTGTCCCCACCGGTACCGTACCCCAATGTTATACAGTGACAGACCCATCCCCACCGGTACCGTACCCCGGTGTTATACAGTGACAGACCCGTCCCCACCGGTACCGTACCCCGGTGTTATACAGTGACAGACCATCCCCACCGGTACCGTACCCCGGTATTATACAGTGACGGACCATCCCCACCAGTACCGTACCACAGTGTTATACAGTGACAGACCCGTTCCCACCGGTACCGTACCCTTGTGTTATACATTGACAGACCCGTCCCCACCAGTACCATACCCCGGTGTTATACAGTGACAGACCATCCCCACCGGTACCGTACCCCGCTATTATACAGTGACAGACCCGTCCCCATCGGTACCGTACCCCGGTGTAACACAGTGACAGACCTGTCCCCACCGGTACTGTACCCCGGTGTTATACAGTGACAGACCCGTCCCCAACGGTACCGTACACCAGTGTTATACAGTGACAGACCATCCCCACCGGTACCGTACCCCGGTATTATACAGTGACAGACCCGTCCCCACTGGTACCGTACCCCGGTATTATACAGTGACAGACTATCCCCACCGGTACCGTACCACGGTGTTATACAGTGACATACCCGTCCCCAGCGGTACCGTACCACGGTATTATACAGTGACAGACCCATCCCCATCGATACCGTACCCCGGTGTTATACAGAGACAGACCATCCCCACCGGTACCGTACCCCGATATTATACAGTGACAGACCATCCCCACCGGTACCGTATCCCGCTATTATACAGTTACAGACCCATCCCCATCGGTACCGTACCCCAGTATTATTCAATGACAGACCTGTCCCCACCAGTACTGTACCCCGGTATTATACAGTGACAGAGCTGTCCCCACCAGTACCATACCCCGGTGTTATACAGTCACAGACCAGCTCTTACCTGTACCGTACCCCGGTATTATACAGTGATACACCCGTCCCCACCGGTATCGTACCCCAGTATTAAGCAGTGACAGACCCGTCCCCACCGGTACCGTACCCCGATATTATACAGTGACAGACACATCCCCATCGGTACCGTACCCCGGTGTTATACAGTGACAGACATGTCCCCACTGGTACCATACCCCAGGGTTATACAGTGACAGACCATTCCCACCGGTACCGTACCCCGGTATTATACAGTGACAGACCCATCCCCATCGGTACCGTACCCCTGTGTTATACAGTCACAGACATGTCCCCACCGATACTGTACCCCGGTGTTATACAGTGGCAGACCCGTCCCCACCAGTACCGTACCCCAGTGTTATACAGTGACAGACCAACCCCACCGGTACCGTACCCAGGTGATATACAGTGACAGACCCGTCCCCACCGGTACCGTACCCCGGTGTTATACAATGACAGACCCATCCCCACCGGTACCGTACCCCGGTGTTAAACAGAGACAGACCTGTCCCCACCGGTACCGTACCACGGTGTTATACAGTGACACACCCATCCCTACGGGAACCGTACCCTGGTACTATACAGTGACAGGCCCGTCCCCACCTGTACCGTACCCCGGTGTTATACAGTGACGGACCGGTCACCACCGGTACCGTACCCCGGTGTTATACAGTGACAGACCATCCCCGGCGCTACCGTACCCCGGTGTTATGCAGTGACAGACCCGTCCCCACCGGTACCGTACCCCGGTGTTATACAGTGACAGACCATCCCCAGCGCTACCGTACCCCGGTGTTATACAGTGACAGACCCGTCCCCACCGGTACCGTACCCTGGTGTTATACAGTTGCAGACCATCCCCACCGGTACCGTACCTCGGTATTATACAGTGACAGACCCATCCCCATTGGTACCGTACCCTGGTATTATACAGTGACAGACCCATCCCCATCGTTACCGTACCCCGGTGTTATACAGTGACAGACCAGTCCCCACTGGTACCGAACCCCGGTATTATACAGTGACAGACCCCTCCCCAACGGTACCGTACCCCGGTGTTATACAGTGACAGACCATCCCCACCGGTACTGTACCCCAGTGTTGTACAGTGACAGACCCGTCCCCACCGGTACCGTACCCCGGTGTTATACATTGACAGACCCGTCCCCACCGGTACCGTACCCCGGTGTTATACAGTGACAGACCAACCCCACTGGTACCGTAACCCGCTATTATACAGTGACAGACCCATCCCCATCGGTACGGTACCCCGGTGTTATACAGTGACAGACCCGTCCCCATCGGTACCGTACCCCAGTATTATACAGTGACAGACACATCCCCATCGTTTCCGTACCCCGATATTATATAGTGACAGACCCATCCCCATTGGTACCGTACCCCGGTATTATACAGTGACAGACCCATCCCCATCGTTACCGTACCGCGGTGTTATACAGTGACAGACCCGTCCCCACCGGTACCGAACCCCGGTATTATACAGTGACAGACCATCCCCACCGGTACTGTACCCCAGTGTTGTACAGTGACAGACCCGTCCCCACCGGTACCGTACCCCGGTGTTATACATTGACAGACCCGTCCCCACCGGTACCGTACCCCGGTGTTATACAGTGACAGACCAACCCCACTGGTACCGTAACCCGCTATTATAAAGTGACAGACCCATCCCCATCGGTACCGTACCTCGGTGTTATACAGTGACAGACCCATCCCCATCGGTACCGTACCCCGGTGTAACACAATGACAGACCTGTCCCCACCGGTACCGTACCCCAATGTTATACAGTGACAGACCCGTCCCCACCGGTACCGTACCCCGGTGTTATACAGTGACAGACCATCCCCACCGGTACAGTACCCCGGTATTATACAGTGACGGACCATCCCCACCAGTACCGTACCACGGTGTTATACAGTGACAGACCCGTTCCCACCGGTACCGTACCCTGGTGTTATACATTGACAGACCCGTCCCCACCAGTACCATACCCCGGTGTTATACAGTGACAGACCAGTCCCCACTGGTACCGAACCCCGGTATTATACAGTGACAGACCCCTCCCCAACGGTACCGTACCCCGGTGTTATACAGTGACAGACCCGTCGCCACCGGTACCGTACCCCGGTGTTATACATTGACAGACCCGTCCCCACCGGTACCGTACCCCGGTGTTATACAGTGACAGACCAACCCCACTGGTAACGTAACCCGCTATTATACAGTGACAGACCCATCCCCATCGGTACCGTACCCCGGTGTTATACAGTGACAGACCCGTCCCCATCGGTACCGTACCCCAGTATTATACAGTGACAGACCCATCCCCATCGTTTCCGTACCCCGATATTATACAGTGACAGACCCATCCCCATTGGTACCGTACCCCGGTATTATACAGTGACAGACTCATCCCCATCGTTACCGTACCGCGGTGTTATACAGTGACAGACCCGTCCCCACCGGTACCGAACCCCGGTATTATACAGTGACAGACCATCCTCACCGGTACTGTACCCCAGTGTTGTACAGTGACAGACCCATCCCCACCGGTACCGTACCCCGGTGTTAAACAGAGACAGACCTGTCCCCACCGGTACCGTACCACGGTGTTATACAGTGACACACCCATCCCTACGGGAACCGTACCCTGGTACTGTACAGTGACAGGCCCGTCCCCACCTGTACCGTACCCCGGTGTTATACAGTGACGGACCGGTCACCACCGGTACCGTACCCCGGTGTTATACAGTGACAGACCATCCCCGGCGCTACCGTACCCCGGTGTTATGCAGTGACAGACCCGTCCCCACCGGTACCGTACCCCGGTGTTATACAGTGACAGACCATCCCCAGCGCTACCGTACCCCGGTGTTATACAGTGACAGACCCGTCCCCACCGGTACCGTACCCTGGTATTATACAGTAACAGACCCATCCCCATTGGTACCGTACCCTGGTATTATACAGTGACAGACCCATCCCCATCGTTACCGTACCCCGGTGTTATACAGTGACAGACCAGTCCCCACTGGTACCGAACCCCGGTATTATACAGTGACAGACCCCTCCCCAACGGTACCGTACCCCGGTGTTATACAGTGACAGACCATCCCCACCGGTACTGTACCCCAGTGTTGTACAGTGACAGACCCGTCCCCACCGGTACCGTACCCCGGTGTTATACATTGACAGACCCGTCCCCACCGGTACCGTACCCCGGTGTTATACAGTGACAGACCCGTCCCCATCGGTACCGTACCCCGGTGTAACACAGTGACAGACCTGTCCCCACCGGTACTGTACCCCGGTGTTATACAGTGACAGACCCGTCCCCACCGGTACCGTACCCCGGTGTTATACAGTGACAGACCAAACCCACTGGTACCGTAACCCGCTATTATAGAATGACAGACCCATCCCCATCGGTACCGTACCTCGGTGTTATACAGTGACAGACCCATCCCCATCGGTACCGTACCCCGGTGTAACACAGTGACAGACCTGTCCCCACCGGTACCGTACCCCAATGTTATACAGTGACAGACCCAACCCCACCGGTACCGTACCCCGGTGTTATACAGTGACAGACCCGTCCCCACCGGTACCGTACCCCGGTGTTATACAGTGACAGACCATCCCCACCGGTACAGTACCCCGGTATTATACAGTGACGGACCATCCCCACCAGTACCGTACCACGGTGTTATACAGTGACAGACCCGTTCCCACCGGTACCGTACCCTGGTGTTATACATTGACAGACCCGTCCCCACCAGTACCATACCCCGGTGTTATACAGTGACAGACCAGTCCCCACTGGTACCGAACCCCGGTATTATACAGTGACAGACCCCTCCCCAACGGTACCGTACCCCGGTGTTATACAGTGACAGACCCGTCCCCACTGGTACCGTACCCCGGTGTTATACAGTGACAGACCAACCCCACTGGTAACGTAACCCGCTATTATACAGTGACAGACCCATCCCCATCGGTACCGTACCCCGGTGTTATACAGTGACAGACCCGTCCCCACCGGTACCGTACCCCAGGATTATACAGTGACAGACCCATCCCCATCGTTTCCGTACCCCGATATTATACAGTGACAGACCCATCCCCATTGGTACCGTACCCCGGTATTATACAGTGACAGACCCATCCCCATCGTTACCGTACCGCGGTGTTATACAGTGACAGACCCGTCCCCACCTGTACCGTACCCCGCTGTTATACATTGACAGACCCGTCCCCACCGGTACCGTACCCCGGTGTTATACAGTGACAGACCAACCCCACTGGTACCGTAACCCGCTATTATACAGTGACAGACCCATCCCCATCGGTACCGTACCTCGGTGTTATACAGTGACAGACCCATCCCCATCGGTACCGTACCCCGGTGTAACACAGTGACAGACCTGTCCCCACCGGTACCGTACCCCAATGTTATACAGTGACAGACCCATCCCCACCGGTACCGTACCCCGGTGTTATACAGTGACAGACCCGTCCCCACCGGTACCGTACCCCGGTGTTATACAGTGACAGACCATCCCCACCGGTACCGTACCCCGGTATTATACAGTGACGGACCATCCCCACCAGTACCGTACCACAGTGTTATACAGTGACAGACCCGTTCCCACCGGTACCGTACCCTTGTGTTATACATTGACAGACCCGTCCCCACCAGTACCATACCCCGGTGTTATACAGTGACAGACCATCCCCACCGGTACCGTACCCCGCTATTATACAGTGACAGACCCGTCCCCATCGGTACCGTACCCCGGTGTAACACAGTGACAGACCTGTCCCCACCGGTACTGTACCCCGGTGTTATACAGTGACAGACCCGTCCCCAACGGTACCGTACACCAGTGTTATACAGTGACAGACCATCCCCACCGGTACCGTACCCCGGTATTATACAGTGACAGACCCGTCCCCACTGGTACCGTACCCCGGTATTATACAGTGACAGACTATCCCCACCGGTACCGTACCACGGTGTTATACAGTGACATACCCGTCCCCAGCGGTACCGTACCACGGTATTATACAGTGACAGACCCATCCCCATCGATACCGTACCCCGGTGTTATACAGAGACAGACCATCCCCACCGGTACCGTACCCCGATATTATACAGTGACAGACCATCCCCACCGGTACCGTATCCCGCTATTATACAGTTACAGACCCATCCCCATCGGTACCGTACCCCAGTATTATTCAATGACAGACCTGTCCCCACCAGTACTGTACCCCGGTATTATACAGTGACAGAGCTGTCCCCACCAGTACCATACCCCGGTGTTATACAGTCACAGACCAGCTCTTACCTGTACCGTACCCCGGTATTATACAGTGATACACCCGTCCCCACCGGTATCGTACCCCAGTATTAAGCAGTGACAGACCCGTCCCCACCGGTACCGTACCCCGATATTATACAGTGACAGACACATCCCCATCGGTACCGTACCCCGGTGTTATACAGTGACAGACATGTCCCCACTGGTACCATACCCCAGGGTTATACAGTGACAGACCATTCCCACCGGTACCGTACCCCGGTATTATACAGTGACAGACCCATCCCCATCGGTACCGTACCCCTGTGTTATACAGTCACAGACATGTCCCCACCGATACTGTACCCCGGTGTTATACAGTGGCAGACCCGTCCCCACCAGTACCGTACCCCAGTGTTATACAGTGACAGACCAACCCCACCGGTACCGTACCCAGGTGATATACAGTGACAGACCCGTCCCCACCGGTACCGTACCCCGGTGTTATACAATGACAGACCCATCCCCACCGGTACCGTACCCCGGTGTTAAACAGAGACAGACCTGTCCCCACCGGTACCGTACCACGGTGTTATACAGTGACACACCCATCCCTACGGGAACCGTACCCTGGTACTATACAGTGACAGGCCCGTCCCCACCTGTACCGTACCCCGGTGTTATACAGTGACGGACCGGTCACCACCGGTACCGTACCCCGGTGTTATACAGTGACAGACCATCCCCGGCGCTACCGTACCCCGGTGTTATGCAGTGACAGACCCGTCCCCACCGGTACCGTACCCCGGTGTTATACAGTGACAGACCATCCCCAGCGCTACCGTACCCCGGTGTTATACAGTGACAGACCCGTCCCCACCGGTACCGTACCCTGGTGTTATACAGTTGCAGACCATCCCCACCGGTACCGTACCTCGGTATTATACAGTGACAGACCCATCCCCATTGGTACCGTACCCTGGTATTATACAGTGACAGACCCATCCCCATCGTTACCGTACCCCGGTGTTATACAGTGACAGACCAGTCCCCACTGGTACCGAACCCCGGTATTATACAGTGACAGACCCCTCCCCAACGGTACCGTACCCCGGTGTTATACAGTGACAGACCATCCCCACCGGTACTGTACCCCAGTGTTGTACAGTGACAGACCCGTCCCCACCGGTACCGTACCCCGGTGTTATACATTGACAGACCCGTCCCCACCGGTACCGTACCCCGGTGTTATACAGTGACAGACCAACCCCACTGGTACCGTAACCCGCTATTATACAGTGACAGACCCATCCCCATCGGTACGGTACCCCGGTGTTATACAGTGACAGACCCGTCCCCATCGGTACCGTACCCCAGTATTATACAGTGACAGACACATCCCCATCGTTTCCGTACCCCGATATTATATAGTGACAGACCCATCCCCATTGGTACCGTACCCCGGTATTATACAGTGACAGACCCATCCCCATCGTTACCGTACCGCGGTGTTATACAGTGACAGACCCGTCCCCACCGGTACCGAACCCCGGTATTATACAGTGACAGACCATCCCCACCGGTACTGTACCCCAGTGTTGTACAGTGACAGACCCGTCCCCACCGGTACCGTACCCCGGTGTTATACATTGACAGACCCGTCCCCACCGGTACCGTACCCCGGTGTTATACAGTGACAGACCAACCCCACTGGTACCGTAACCCGCTATTATAAAGTGACAGACCCATCCCCATCGGTACCGTACCTCGGTGTTATACAGTGACAGACCCATCCCCATCGGTACCGTACCCCGGTGTAACACAATGACAGACCTGTCCCCACCGGTACCGTACCCCAATGTTATACAGTGACAGACCCGTCCCCACCGGTACCGTACCCCGGTGTTATACAGTGACAGACCATCCCCACCGGTACAGTACCCCGGTATTATACAGTGACGGACCATCCCCACCAGTACCGTACCACGGTGTTATACAGTGACAGACCCGTTCCCACCGGTACCGTACCCTGGTGTTATACATTGACAGACCCGTCCCCACCAGTACCATACCCCGGTGTTATACAGTGACAGACCAGTCCCCACTGGTACCGAACCCCGGTATTATACAGTGACAGACCCCTCCCCAACGGTACCGTACCCCGGTGTTATACAGTGACAGACCCGTCGCCACCGGTACCGTACCCCGGTGTTATACATTGACAGACCCGTCCCCACCGGTACCGTACCCCGGTGTTATACAGTGACAGACCAACCCCACTGGTAACGTAACCCGCTATTATACAGTGACAGACCCATCCCCATCGGTACCGTACCCCGGTGTTATACAGTGACAGACCCGTCCCCATCGGTACCGTACCCCAGTATTATACAGTGACAGACCCATCCCCATCGTTTCCGTACCCCGATATTATACAGTGACAGACCCATCCCCATTGGTACCGTACCCCGGTATTATACAGTGACAGACTCATCCCCATCGTTACCGTACCGCGGTGTTATACAGTGACAGACCCGTCCCCACCGGTACCGAACCCCGGTATTATACAGTGACAGACCATCCTCACCGGTACTGTACCCCAGTGTTGTACAGTGACAGACCCATCCCCACCGGTACCGTACCCCGGTGTTAAACAGAGACAGACCTGTCCCCACCGGTACCGTACCACGGTGTTATACAGTGACACACCCATCCCTACGGGAACCGTACCCTGGTACTGTACAGTGACAGGCCCGTCCCCACCTGTACCGTACCCCGGTGTTATACAGTGACGGACCGGTCACCACCGGTACCGTACCCCGGTGTTATACAGTGACAGACCATCCCCGGCGCTACCGTACCCCGGTGTTATGCAGTGACAGACCCGTCCCCACCGGTACCGTACCCCGGTGTTATACAGTGACAGACCATCCCCAGCGCTACCGTACCCCGGTGTTATACAGTGACAGACCCGTCCACACCGGTACCGTACCCTGGTATTATACAGTAACAGACCCATCCCCATTGGTACCGTACCCTGGTATTATACAGTGACAGACCCATCCCCATCGTTACCGTACCCCGGTGTTATACAGTGACAGACCAGTCCCCACTGGTACCGAACCCCGGTATTATACAGTGACAGACCCCTCCCCAACGGTACCGTACCCCGGTGTTATACAGTGACAGACCATCCCCACCGGTACTGTACCCCAGTGTTGTACAGTGACAGACCCGTCCCCACCGGTACCGTACCCCGGTGTTATACATTGACAGACCCGTCCCCACCGGTACCGTACCCCGGTGTTATACAGTGACAGACCAACCCCACTGGTACCGTAACCCGCTATTATACAGTGACTGACCCATCCCCATCGGTACCGTACCCCGGTGTTATACAGTGACAGACACGTCCCCATCGGTACCGTACCCCAGTATTATACAGTGACAGACACATCCCCATCGTTTCCGTACCCCGATATTATACAGTGACAGACCCATCCCCATTGGTACCGTACCCCGGTATTATACAGTGACAGACCCATCCCCATCGTTACCGTACCGCGGTGTTATACAGTGACAGACCCGTCCCCACCGGTACCGAACCCCGGTATTATACAGTGACAGACCATCCCCATCGGTACCGTACCCCTGTGTTATACAGTAACAGACATGTCCCCACCGGTACTGTACCCCGGTGTTATACAGTGGCAGACCCGTCCCCACCAGTACCGTACCCCAGTGTTATACAGTGACAGACCAACCCCACCGGTACCGTACCCCGGTATTATACAGTGACAGACCCGTCCCCACTGGTACCGTACCCCGGTATTATACAGTGACAGACTATCCCCACCGGTACCGTACCACGGTGTTATACAGTGACATACCCGTCCCCAGCGGTACCGTACCACGGTATTATACAGTGACAGACCCATCCCCATCGATACCGTACCCCGGTGTTATACAGTGACAGACCATCCCCACCGGTACCGTACCCCGATATTATACAGTGACAGACCCATCCCCATCGGTACCGTACCCCGGTGTTATACAGTGACAGACCCGTCCCCATCGGTACCGTACCCCAGTATTATACAGTGACAGACCCATCCCCATCGTTTCCGTACCCCGATATTATACAGTGACAGACCCATCCCCATTGGTACCGTACCCCGGTATTATACAGTGACAGACTCATCCCCATCGTTACCGTACCGCGGTGTTATACAGTGACAGACCCGTCCCCACCGGTACCGAACCCCGGTATTATACAGTGACAGACCATCCTCACCGGTACTGTACCCCAGTGTTGTACAGTGACAGACCCATCCCCACCGGTACCATACCCCGGTGTTAAACAGAGACAGACCTGTCCCCACCGGTACCGTACCACGGTGTTATACAGTGACACACCCATCCCTACGGGAACCGTACCCTGGTACTGTACAGTGACAGGCCCGTCCCCACCTGTACCGTACCCCGGTGTTATACAGTGACGGACCGGTCACCACCGGTACCGTACCCCGGTGTTATACAGTGACAGACCATCCCCGGCGCTACCGTACCCCGGTGTTATGCAGTGACAGACCCGTCCCCACCGGTACCGTACCCCGGTGTTATACAGTGACAGACCATCCCCAGCGCTACCGTACCCCGGTGTTATACAGTGACAGACCCGTCCCCACCGGTACCGTACCCTGGTGTTATACAGTGACAGACCATCCCCACCGGTACCGTACCTCGGTATTATACAGTGACAGACCCATCCCCATTGGTACCGTACCCTGGTATTATACAGTGACAGACCCATCCCCATCGTTACCGTACCCCGGTGTTATACAGTGACAGACCAGTCCCCACTGGTACCGAACCCCGGTATTATACAGTGACAGACCCCTCCCCAACGGTACCGTACCCCGGTGTTATACAGTGACAGACCATCCCCACCGGTACTGTACCCCAGTGTTGTACAGTGACAGACCCGTCCCCACCGGTACCGTACCCCGGTGTTATACATTGACAGACCCGTCCCCACCGGTACCGTACCCCGGTGTTATACAGTGACAGACCAACCCCACTGGTACCGTAACCCGCTATTATACAGTGACAGACCCATCCCCATCGGTACCGTACCCCGGTGTTATACAGTGACAGACACGTCCCCATCGGTACCGTACCCCAGTATTATACAGTGACAGACACATCCCCATCGTTTCCGTACCCCAATATTATACAGTGACAGACCCATCCCCATTGGTACCGTACCCCGGTATTATACAGTGACAGACCCATCCCCATCGTTACCGTACCGCGGTGTTATACAGTGACAGACCCGTCCCCATCGGTACCGAACCCCGGTATTATACAGTGACAGACACATCCCCATCGTTTCCGTACCCCGATATTATACAGTGACAGACCCATCCCCA
Organism: Hypanus sabinus; assembly: GCF_030144855.1. Classification (NCBI taxonomy): domain Eukaryota; kingdom Metazoa; phylum Chordata; class Chondrichthyes; order Myliobatiformes; family Dasyatidae; genus Hypanus; species Hypanus sabinus. The sequence goes on along the minus strand of NW_026779540.1, from coordinate 18,313 downwards.
TTGGTACCGTACCCGGTATTATACAGTGACAGACCCATCCCCATCGTTACCGTACCGCGGTGTTATACAGTGACAGACCCGTCCCCACCGGTACCAAACCCCGGTATTATACAGTGACAGACCATCCCCATCGGTACCGTACCCCTGTGTTATACAGTAACAGACATGTCCCCACCGGTACTGTACCCCGGTGTTATACAGTGGCAGACCCGTCCCCACCAGTACCGTACCCCAGTGTTATACAGTGACAGACCAACCCCACCGGTACCGTACCCCGGTATTATACAGTGACAGACCCGTCCCCACTGGTACCGTACCCCGGTATTATACAGTGACAGACTATCCCCACCGGTACCGTACCACGGTGTTATACAGTGACATACCCGTCCCCAGCGGTACCGTACCACGGTATTATACAGTGACAGACCCATCCCCATCGATACCGTACCCCGGTGTTATACAGTGACAGACCATCCCCACCGGTACCGTACCCCGATATTATACAGTGACAGACCATCCCCACCGGTACCGTATCCCGCTATTATACAGTGACAGACCCATCCCCATCGGTACCGTACCCCAGTATTATTCAATGACAGACCTGTCCCCACCAGTACTGTACCCCGGTATTATACAGTGACAGAGCTGTCCTCACCAGTACCATACCCCGGTGTTATACAGTCACAGACCAGCTCTTACCTGTACCGTACCCCAGTATTATACAGTGACACACCCGTCCCCACCGGTATCGTACCCCAGTATTAAGCAGTGACAGACCCGTCCCCACCGGTACCGTACCCCGATATTATACAGTGACAGACACATCCCCATCGGTACCGTACCCCGGTGTTATACAGTGACAGACATGTCCCCACTGGTACCATACCCCAGGGTTATACAGTGACAGACCATTCCCACCGGTACCGTACCCCGGTATTATACAGTGACAGACCCATCCCCATCGGTACCGTACCCCTGTGTTATACAGTAACAGACATGTCCCCACCGGAACTGTACCCCGGCGTTATACAGTGGCAGACCCGTCCCCACCAGTACCGTACCCCAGTGTTATACAGTGACAGACCAACCCCACCGGTACCGTACCCCGGTGATATACAGTGACAGACCCGTCCCCACCGGTACCGTACCCTGGTGTTATACAATGACAGACCCATCCCCACCGGTACCGTACCCCGGTGTTAAACAGAGACAGACCTGTCCCCACCGGTACCGTACCACGGTGTTATACAGTGACACACCCATCCCTACGGGAACCGTACCCTGGTAGTATACAGTGACAGGCCCGTCCCCACCTGTACCGTACCCCGGTGTTATACAGTGACGGACCGGTCACCACCGGTACCGTACCCCGGTGTTATACAGTGACAGACCATCCCCGGCGCTACCGTACCCCGGTGTTATGCAGTGACAGACCCGTCCCCACCGGTACCGTTCCCCGGTGTTATACAGTGACAGACAATCCCCAGCGCTACCGTACCCCGGTGTTATACAGTGACAGACACGTCCCCACCGGTACCGTACCCTGGTGTTATACAGTGACAGACCATCCCCACCGGTACCGTACCTCGGTATTATACAGTGACAGACCCATCCCCATTGGTACCGTACCCTGGTATTATACAGTGACAGACCCATCCCCATCGTTACCGTACCCCGGTGTTATACAGTGACAGACCAGTCCCCACTGGTACCGAACCCCGGTATTATACAGTGACAGACCCCTCCCCAACGGTACCGTACCCCGGTGTTATACAGTGACAGACCATCCCCACCGGTACTGTACCCCAGTGTTGTACAGTGACAGACCCGTCCCCACCGGTACCGTACCCCGGTGTTATACATTGACAGACCCGTCCCCATCGGTACCGTACCCCAGTATTATACAGTGACAGACACATCCCCATCGTTTCCGTATCCCGATATTATACAGTGACAGACCCATCCCCATTGGTACCGTACCCCGGTATTATACAGTGACAGACCCATCCCCATCGTTACCGTACCGCGGTGTTATACAGTGACAGACCCGTCCCCACCGGTACCGAACCCCGGTATTATACAGTGACAGACCATCCCCACCGGTACTGTACCCCAGTGTTGTACAGTGACAGACCCGTCCCCACCGGTACCGTACCCCGGTGTTATACATTGACAGACCCGTCCCCACCGGTACCGTACCCCGGTGTTATACAGTGACAGACCAACCCCACTGGTACCGTAACCCGCTATTATAAATTGACAGACCCATCCCCATCGGTACCGTACCTCGGTGTTATACAGTGACAGACCCATCCCCATCGGTACCGTACCCCGGTGTTATACAGTGACAGACCATCCCCACCGGTACAGTACCCCGGTATTATACAGTGACGGACCATCCCCACCAGTACCGTACCACGGTGTTATACAGTGACAGACCCGTTCCCACCGGTACCGTACCCTGGTGTTATACATTGACAGACCCGTCCCCACCAGTACCATACCCCGGTGTTATACAGTGACAGACCAGTCCCCACTGGTACCGAACCCCGGTATTATGCAGTGACAGACCCCTCCCCAACGGTACCGTACCCCGGTGTTATACAGTGACAGACCCGTCGCCACCGGTACCGTACCCCGGTGTTATACATTGACAGACCCGTCCCCACCGGTACCGTACCCCGGTGTTATACAGTGACAGACCAACCCCACTGGTAACGTAACCCGCTATTATACAGTGACAGACCCATCCCCATCGGTACCGTACCCCGGTGTTATACAGTGACAGACCCGTCCCCATCGGTACCGTACCCCAGTATTATACAGTGACAGACCCATCCCCATCGTTTCCGTACCCCGATATTATACAGTGACAGACCCATCCCCATTGGTACCGTACCCCGGTATTATACAGTGACAGACTCATCCCCATCGTTACCGTACCGCGGTGTTATACAGTGACAGACCCGTCCCCACCGGTACCGAACCCCGGTATTATACAGTGACAGACCATCCTCACCGGTACTGTACGTCAGTGTTGTACAGTGACAGACCCGTCCCCACCTGTACCGTACCCCGGTGTTATACATTGACAGACCCGTCCCCACCTGTACCGTACCCCGGTGTTATACAGTGACAGACCAACCCCACCGGTACCGTACCCGAATGTTATACAGTGACAGCCCATCCCCACCGGTACCGTACCCCGGTGTTATACAGTGACAGACCCTTCCCCACCGGTACCGTACCCCGGTGTTATACAGTGACAGACCATCCCCACCGGTACCGTACCCCGGTATTATACAGTGACGGACCATCCCCACCAGTACCGTACTACAGTGTTATACAGTGACAGACCCGTTCACACCGGTACCGTACCCTTGTGTTATACATTGACAGACCCGTCCCCACCAGTACCATACCCCGGTGTTATACAGTGACAGACCATCCCCACCGGTACCGTACCCCGCTATTATACAGTGACAGACCCGTCCCCACCGGTACCGTACCCCGCTATTATACAGTGACAGACCCGTCCCCATCGGTACCGTACCCCGGTGTAACACAGTGACAGACCTGTCCCCACCGGTACTGTACCCCGGTGTTATACAGTGACAGACCCGTCCCCACCGGTACCGTACCCCGGTGTTATACAGTGACAGACCAAACCCACTGGTACCGTAACCCGCTATTATAAAGTGACAGACCCATCCCCATCGGTACCGTACCTCGGTGTTATACAGTGACAGACCCATCCCCATCGGTACCGTACCCCGGTGTAACACAGTGACAGACCTGTCCCCACCGGTACCGTACCCCAATGTTATACAGTGACAGACCCATCCCCACCGGTACCGTACCCCGGTGTTATACAGTGACAGACCCGTCCCCACCGGTACCGTACCCCGGTGTTATACAGTGACAGACCATCCCCACCGGTACAGTACCCCGATATTATACAGTGACGGACCATCCCCACCAGTACCGTACCACGGTGTTATACAGTGACAGACCCGTTCCCACCGGTCCCGTACCCTGGTGTTATACATTGACAGACCCGTCCCCACCAGTACCATACCCCGGTGATATACAGTGACAGACCAGTCCCCACTGGTACCGAACCCCGGTATTATACAGTGACAGACCCCTCCCCAACGGTACCGTACCCCGGTGTTATACAGTGACAGACCCGTCGCCACCGGTACCGTACCCCGGTGTTATACATTGACAGACCCGTCCCCACCGGTACCGTACCCCGGTGTTATACAGTGACAGACCAACCCCACTGGTAACGTAACCCGCTATTATACAGTGACAGACCCATCCCCATCGTTTCCGTACCCCGATATTATACAGTGACAGACCCATCCCCATTGGTACCGTACCCCGGTATTATACAGTGACAGACCCATCCCCATCGTTACCGTACCGCGGTGTTATACAGTGACAGACCCGTCACCACCGGTACCGAACCCCGGTGTAACACAGTGACAGACCCATCCCCACCGGTACCGTACCCCGGTGTTATACAGTGACAGACCCGTCCCTACCGGTACCGTACCCCGGTATTATACAGTGACGGACCATCCCCACCAGTACCGTACCACAGTGTTATACAGTGACAGACCCGTTCCCACCGGTACCGTACCCTTGTGTTATACAGTGACAGACCCGTCCCCATCGGTACCGTACCCCAGTATTATACAGTGACAGACCCATCCCCATCGTTTCCGTACCCCGATATTATACAGTGACAGACTCATCCCCATTGGTACCGTACCCCGGTATTATACAGTCACAGACCCATCCCCATCGTTACCGTACCGCGGTGTTATACAGTGACAGACCCGTCCCCACCGGTACCGAACCCCGGTATTATACAGTGACAGACCATCCCCACCGGTACTGTACCCCAGTGTTGTACAGTGACAGACCCGTCCCCACCGGTACCGTACCCCGGTGTTATACATTGACAGACCCGTCCCCACCGGTACCGTACCCCGGTGTTATACAGTGACAGACCAACCCCACTGGTACTGTAACCCGCTATTATACAGTGACAAACCCATCCCCATCGGTACTGTACCTCGGTGTTATACAGTGACAGACCCATCCCCATCGGTACCGTACCCCGGTGTAACACAGTGACAGACCTGTCCCCACCGGTACCGTACCCCAATGTTATACAGTGACAGACCCATCCCCACCGGTACCGTACCCCGGTGTTATACAGTGACAGACACGTCCCCACCGGTACCGTACCCCGGTGTTATACAGTGACAGACCATCCCCACCGGTACAGTACCCCGGTATTATACAGTGACGGACCATCCCCACCAGTACCGTACCACGGTGTTATACAGTGACAGACCCGTTCCCACCGGTACCGTACCCTGGTGTTATACATTGACAGACCCGTCCCCACCAGTACCATACCCCGGTGTTATACAGTGACAGACCAGTCCCCACTAGTACCGAACCCCGGTATTATACAGTGACAGACCTCTCCCCAACGGTACCGTACCCCGGTGTTATACAGTGACAGACCCGTCGCCACCGGTACCGTACCCCGGTGTTATACATTGACAGACCCGTCCCCACCGGTACCGTACCCCGGTGTTATACAGTGACAGACCAACCCCACTGGTAACGTAACCCGCTATTATACAGTGACAGACCCATCCCCATCGGTACCGTACCCCGGTGTTATACAGTAACAGACCCGTCCCCATCGGTACCGTACCCCAGTATTATACAGTGACAGACCCATCCCCATCGTTTCCGTACCCCGATATTATACAGTGACAGACCCATCCCCATTGGTACTGTACCCCGGTATTATACAGTGACAGACCCATCCCCATCGTTACCGTACCGCGGTGTTATACAGTGACAGACCCGTCCCCACCGGTACCGAACCCCGGTATTATACAGTGACAGACCATCCCCACCGGTACTGTACCCCAGTGTAGTACAGTGACAGACCCGTCCCCACCTGTACCGTACCCCGGTGTTATACATTGACAGACCCGTCCCCACCGGTACCGTACCCCAGTGTTATACAGTGACAGACCAACCCCACTGGTACCGTAACCCGCTATTATACAGTGACAGACCCATCCCCATCGGTATCGTACCTCGGTGTTATACAGTGACAGACCCATCCCCATCGGTACCGTACCCCGGTGTAACACAGTGACAGACCTGTCCCCACCGGTACCGTACCCCAATGTTATACAGTGACAGACCCATCCCCACCGGTACCGTACCCCGGTGTTATACAGTGACAGACCCGTCCCAACCGGTACCGTACCCCGGTGTTATACAGTGACGGACCATCCCCACCAGTACCGTACAACGGTGTTATACAGTGACAGACCCGTTCCCACCGGTACCGTACCCTTGTGTTATACATTGACAGACCCGTCCCCACCAGTACCATACCCCGGTGTTATACAGTGACAGACCATCCCCACCGGTACCGTACCCCGCTATTATACAGTGACAGACCCGTCCCCATCGGTACCGTACCCCGGTGTAACACAGTGACAGACCTGTCCCCACCGGTACTGTACCCCGGTGTTATACAGTGACAGACCCGTCCCCATCGGTACCGTGCCCCGGTGTAACACAGTGACAGACCTGTCCCCACCGGTACTGTACCCCGGTGTTATACAGTGACAGACCCGTCCCCACCGGTACCGTACCCCGGTGTTATACAGTGACAGACCATCCCCACCGGTACAGTACCCCGGTTTTATACAGTGACGGACCATCCCCACCAGTACCGTACCACGGTGTTATACAGTGACAGACCCGTTCCCACCGGTACCGTACCCTGGTGTTATACATTGACAGACCCGTCCCCACCAGTACCATACCCCGGTGTTATACAGTGACAGACCAGTCCCCACTGGTACCGAACCCCGGTATTATACAGTGACAGACCTCTCCCCAACGGTACCGTACCCCGGTGTTATACAGTGACAGATCCGTCGCCACCGGTACCGTACCCCGGTGTTATACATTGACAGACCCGTCCCCACCGGTACCGTACCCCGGTGTTATACAGTGACAGACCCGTCCCCATCGGTACCGTACCCCAGTATTATACAGTGATAGACCCATCCCCATCGTTTCCATACCCCGATATTATACAGTGACAGACCCATCCCCATTGGTACCGTACCCCGGTATTATACAGTGACAGACCCATCCCCATCGTTACCGTACCGCGGTGTTATACAGTGACAGACCCGACCCCACCGGTACCGAACCCCGGTATTATACAGTGACAGACCATCCCCACCGGTACTGTACCCCAGTGTTGTACAGTGACAGACCCGTCCCCACCTGTACCGTACCCCGGTGTTATACATTGACAGACCCGTCCCCACCGGTACCGTACCCCGGTGTTATACAGTGACAGACCAACCCCACTGGTACCGTAACCCGCTATTATACAGTGACAGACCCATCCCCATCGGTACCGTACCTCGGTGTTATACAGTGACAGACCCGTCCCCACCGGTACCGTACCCCGGTGTTATACAGTGACAGACCATCCCCACCGGTACAGTACCCCGGTATTATACAGTGACGCACCATCCCCACCAGTACCGTACCACGGTGTTATACAGTGACAGACCCGTTCCCACCGGTACCGTACCCTGGTGTTATACATTGACAGACCCGTCCCCACCAGTACCATACCCCGGTGTTATACAGTGACAGACCAGTCCCCACTGGTACCGAACCCCGGTATTATACAGTGACAGACCTCTCCCCAACGGTACCGTACCCCGGTGTTATACAGTGACAGACCCGTCGCCACCGGTACTGTACCCCGGTGTTATACATTGACAGACCCGTCCCCACCGGTACCGTACCCCGGTGTTATACAGTGACAGACCAACCCCACTGGTAACGTAACCCGCTATTATACAGTGACAGACCCATCCCCATCGGTACCGTACCCCGGTGTTATACAGTAACAGACCCGTCCCCATCGGTACCGTACCCCAGTATTATACAGTGACAGACCCATCCCCATCGTTTCCGTACCCCGATATTATACAGTGACAGACCCATCCCCATTGGTACCGTACCCCGGTATTATACAGTGACAGACCCATCCCCATCGTTACCGTACCGCGGTGTTATACAGTGACAGACCCGTCCCCACCGGTACCGAACCCCGGTATTATACAGTGACAGACCATCCCCACCGGTACTGTACCCCAGTGTTGTACAGTGACAGACCCGTCCCCACCTGTACCGTACCCCGGTGTTATACATTGACAGACCCGTCCCCACCGGTACCGTACCCCGGTGTTATACAGTGACAGACCAACCCCACTGGTACCGTAACCCGCTATTATACAGTGACAGACCCATCCCCATCGGTACCGTACCTCGGTGTTATACAGTGACAGACCCATCCCCATCGGTACCGTACCCCGGTGTAACACAGTGACAGAGCTGTCCCCACCGGTACCGTACCCCAATGTTATACAGTGACAGACCCATCCCCACCGGTACCGTACCCCGGTGTTATACAGTGACAGACCCGTCCCAACCGGTACCGTACCCCGGTGTTATACAGTGACGGACCATCCCCACCAGTACCGTACAACGGTGTTATACAGTGACAGACCCGTTCCCACCGGTACCGTACCCTTGTGTTATACATTGACAGACCCGTCCCCACCAGTACCATACCCCGGTGTTATACAGTGACAGACCATCCCCACCGGTACCGTACCCCGCTATTATACAGTGACAGACCCGTCCCCATCGGTACCGTACCCCGGTGTAACACAGTGACAGACCTGTCCCCACCGGTACTGTACCCCGGTGTTATACAGTGACAGACCCGTCCCCATCGGTACCGTGCCCCGGTGTAACACAGTGACAGACCTGTCCCCACCGGTACTGTACCTCGGTGTTATACAGTGACAGACCCGTCCCCACCGGTACCGTACCCCGGTGTTATACAGTGACAGACCATCCCCACCGGTACAGTACCCCGGTTTTATACAGTGACGGACCATCCCCACCAGTACCGTACCACGGTGTTATACAGTGACAGACCCGTTCCCACCGGTACCGTACCCTGGTGTTATACATTGACAGACCCGTCCCCACCAGTACCATACCCCGGTGTTATACAGTGACAGACCAGTCCCCACTGGTACCGAACCCCGGTATTATACAGTGACAGACCTCTCCCCAACGGTACCGTACCCCGGTGTTATACAGTGACAGACCCGTCGCCACCGGTACCGTACCCCGGTGTTATACATTGACAGACCCGTCCCCACCGGTACCGTACCCCGGTGTTATACAGTGACAGACCCGTCCCCATCGGTACCGTACCCCAGTATTATACAGTGATAGACCCATCCCCATCGTTTCCATACCCCGATATTATACAGTGACAGACCCATCCCCATTGGTACCGTACCCCGGTATTATACAGTGACAGACCCATCCCCATCGTTACCGTACCGCGGTGTTATACAGTGACAGACCCGACCCCACCGGTACCGAACCCCGGTATTATACAGTGACAGACCATCCCCACCGGTACTGTACCCCAGTGTTGTACAGTGACAGACCCGTCCCCACCTGTACCGTACCCCGGTGTTATACATTGACAGACCCGTCCCCACCGGTACCGTACCCCGGTGTTATACAGTGACAGACCAACCCCACTGGTACCGTAACCCGCTATTATACAGTGACAGACCCATCCCCATCGGTACCGTACCTCGGTGTTATACAGGGACAGACCCGTCCCCACCGGTACCGTACCCCGGTGTTATACAGTGACAGACCATCCCCACCGGTACAGTACCCCGGTATTATACAGTGACGCACCATCCCCACCAGTACCGTACCACGGTGTTATACAGTGACAGACCCGTTCCCACCGGTACCGTACCCTGGTGTTATACATTGACAGACCCGTCCCCACCAGTACCATACCCCGGTGTTATACAGTGACAGACCAGTCCCCACTAGTACCGAACCCCGGTATTATACAGTGACAGACCTCTCCCCAACGGTACCGTACCCCGGTGTTATACAGTGACAGACCCGTCGCCACCGGTACTGTACCCCGGTGTTATACATTGACAGACCCGTCCCCACCGGTACCGTACCCCGGTGTTATACAGTGACAGACCAACCCCACTGGTAACGTAACCCGCTATTATACAGTGACAGACCCATCCCCATCGGTACCGTACCCCGGTGTTATACAGTGACAGACCCGTCCCCATCGGTACCGTACCCCAGTATTATACAGTGATAGACCCATCCCCATCGTTTCCGTACCCCGATATTATACAGTGACAGACCAATCCTGATTGGTACCGTACCCCGGTATTATACAGTGACAGACCCATCCCCATCGTTACCGTACCGCGGTGTTATACAGTGACAGACCCGTCCCCACCGGTACCGAACCCCGGTATTATACAGTGACAGACCATCCCCACCGGTACTGTACCCCAGTGTTGTACAGTGACAGACCCGTCCCCACCTGTACCGTACCCCGGTGTTATACATTGACAGACCCGTCCCCACCGGTACCGTACCCCGGTGTTATACAGTGACAGACCAACCCCACTGGTACCGTAACCCGCTATTATACAGTGACAGACCCATCCCCATCGGTACCGTACCTCGGTGTTATACAGTGACAGACCCATCCCCATCGGTACTGTACCCCGGTGTAACACAGTGACAGACCTGTCCCCACCGGTACCGTACCCCAATGTTATACAGTGACAGACCCATCCCCACCGGTACCGTACCCCGGTGTTATACAGTGACAGACCCGTCCCAACCGGTACCGTACCCCGGTGTTATACAGTGACAGACCATCCCCACCGGTACCGTACCCCGGTATTATACAGTGACGGACCATCCCCACCAGTACCGTACCACGGTGTTATACAGTGACAGACCCGTTCCCACCGGTACCGTACCCTTGTGTTATACATTGACAGACCCGTCCCCACCAGTACCATACCCCGGTGTTATACAGTGACAGACGATCCCCACCGGTACCGTACCCCGCTATTATACAGTGACAGACCCGTCCCCATCGGTACCGTGCCCCGGTGTAACACAGTGACAGACCTGTCCCCACCGGTACTGTACCCCGGTGTTATACAGTGACAGACCCGTCCCCAACGGTACCGTACCCCAGTGTTATACAGTGACAGACCATCCCCACCGGTACCGTACCCCGGTATTATACAGTGACAGACCCGTCCCCACCGGTACCGTACCCCGGTGTTATACTGTGACAGACCAACCCCACTGGTACCGTAACCCGCTATTATACAGTGACAGACCCATCCCCATCGGTACCGTACCTCGGTGTTATACAGTGACAGACCCATCCCCATCGGTACCGTACCCCGGTGTAACACAGTGACAGACCTGTCCCCACCGGTACCGTACCCCAATGTTATACAGTGACAGACCCATCCCCACCGGTACCGTACCCCGGTGTTATACAGTGACAGACCCGTCCCCACCGGTACTGTACCCCGGTGTTATACATTGACAGACCCGTCCCCACCGGTACCGTACCCCGGTGTTATACAGTGACAGACCAACCCCACTGGTACTGTAACCCGCTATTATACAGTGACAAACCCATCCCCATCGGTACTGTACCTCGGTGTTATACAGTGACAGACCCATCCCCATCGGTACCGTACCCCGGTGTAACACAGTGACAGACCTGTCCCCACCGGTACCGTACCCCAATGTTATACAGTGACAGACCCATCCCCACCGGTACCGTACCCCGGTGTTATACAGTGACAGACACGTCCCCACCGGTACCGTACCCCGGTGTTATACACTGACAGACAATCCCCACCGGTACAGTACCCCGGTATTATACAGTGACGGACCATCCCCACCAGTACCGTACCACGGTGTTATACAGTGACAGACCCGTTCCCACCGGTACCGTACCCTGGTGTTATACATTGACAGACCCGTCCCCACCAGTACCATACCCCGGTGTTATACAGTGACAGACCAGTCCCCACTAGTACCGAACCCCGGTATTATACAGTGACAGACCTCTCCCCAACGGTACCGTACCCCGGTGTTATACAGTGACAGACCCGTCGCCACCGGTACCGTACCCCGGTGTTATACATTGACAGACCCGTCCCCACCGGTACCGTACCCCGGTGTTATACAGTGACAGACCATCCCCACCGGTACAGTACCCCGGTATTATACAGTGACGCACCATCCCCACCAGTACCGTACCACGGTGTTATACAGTGACAGACCCGTTCCCACCGGTACCGTACCCTGGTGTTATACATTGACAGACCCGTCCCCACCAGTACCATACCCCGGTGTTATACAGTGACAGACCAGTCCCCACTGGTACCGAACCCCGGTATTATACAGTGACAGACCTCTCCCCAACGGTACCGTACCCCGGTGTTATACAGTGACAGACCCGTCGCCACCGGTACTGTACCCCGGTGTTATACATTGACAGACCCGTCCCCACCGGTACCGTACCCCGGTGTTATACAGTGACAGACCAACCCCACTGGTAACGTAACCCGCTATTATACAGTGACAGACCCATCCCCATCGGTACCGTACCCCGGTGTTATACAGTAACAGACCCGTCCCCATCGGTACCGTACCCCAGTATTATACAGTGACAGACCCATCCCCATCGTTTCCGTACCCCGATATTATACAGTGACAGACCCATCCCCATTGGTACCGTACCCCGGTATTATACAGTGACAGACCCATCCCCATCGTTACCGTACCGCGGTGTTATACAGTGACAGACCCGTCCCCACCGGTACCGAACCCCGGTATTATACAGTGACAGACCATCCCCACCGGTACTGTACCCCAGTGTTGTACAGTGACAGACCCGTCCCCACCTGTACCGTACCCCGGTGTTATACATTGACAGACCCGTCCCCACCGGTACCGTACCCCGGTGTTATACAGTGACAGACCAACCCCACTGGTACCGTAACCCGCTATTATACAGTGACAGACCCATCCCCATCGGTACCGTACCTCGGTGTTATACAGTGACAGACCCATCCCCATCGGTACCGTACCCCGGTGTAACACAGTGACAGACCTGTCCCCACCGGTACCGTACCCCAATGTTATACAGTGACAGACCCATCCCCAACGGTACCGTACCCCGGTGTTATACAGTGACAGACCCGACCCAACCGGTACCGTACCCCGGTGTTATACAGTGACGGACCATCCCCACCAGTACCGTACAACGGTGTTATACAGTGACAGACCCGTTCCCACCGGTACCGTACCCTTGTGTTATACATTGACAGACCCGTCCCCACCAGTACCATACCCCGGTGTTATACAGTGACAGACCATCCCCACCGGTACCGTACCCCGCTATTATACAGTGACAGACCCGTCCCCATCGGTACCGTACCCCGGTGTAACACAGTGACAGACCTGTCCCCACCGGTACTGTACCCCGGTGTTATACAGTGACAGACCCGTCCCCATCGGTACCGTGCCCCGGTGTAACACAGTGACAGACCTGTCCCCACCGGTACTGTACCCCGGTGTTATACAGTGACAGACCCGTCCCCACCGGTACCGTACCCCGGTGTTATACAGTGACAGACCATCCCCACCGGTACAGTACCCCGGTTTTATACAGTGACGGACCATCCCCACCAGTACCGTACCACGGTGTTATACAGTGACAGACCCGTTCCCACCGGTACCGTACCCTGGTGTTATACATTGACAGACCCGTCCCCACCAGTACCATACCCCGGTATTATACAGTGACAGACCTCTCCCCAACGGTACCGTACCCCGGTGTTATACAGTGACAGACCCGTCGCCACTGGTACCGTACCCCGGTGTTATACATTGACAGACCCGTCCCCACCGGTACCGTACCCCGGTGTTATACAGTGACAGACCCGTCCCCATCGGTACCGTACCCCAGTATTATACAGTGATAGACCCATCCCCATCGTTTCCATACCCCGATATTATACAGTGACAGACCCATCCCCATTGGTACCGTACCCCGGTATTATACAGTGACAGACCCATCCCCATCGTTACCGTACCGCGGTGTTATACAGTGACAGACCCGACCCCACCGGTACCGAACCCCGGTATTATACAGTGACAGACCATCCCCACCGGTACTGTACCCCAGTGTTGTACAGTGACAGACCCGTCCCCACCTGTACCGTACCCCGGTGTTATACATTGACAGACCCGTCCCCACCGGTACCGTACCCCGGTGTTATACAGTGACAGACCAACCCCACTGGTACCGTAACCCGCTATTATACAGTGACAGACCCATCCCCATCGGTACCGTACCTCGGTGTTATACAGGGACAGACCCGTCCCCACCGGTACCGTACCCCGGTGTTATACAGTGACAGACCATCCCCACCGGTACAGTACCCCGGTATTATACAGTGACGCACCATCCCCACCAGTACCGTACCACGGTGTTATACAGTGACAGACCCGTTCCCACCGGTACCGTACCCTGGTGTTATACATTGACAGACCCGTCCCCACCAGTACCATACCCCGGTGTTATACAGTGACAGACCAGTCCCCACTAGTACCGAACCCCGGTATTATACAGTGACAGACCTCTCCCCAACGGTACCGTACCCCGGTGTTATACAGTGACAGACCCGTCGCCACCGGTACTGTACCCCGGTGTTATACATTGACAGACCCGTCCCCACCGGTACCGTACCCCGGTGTTATACAGTGACAGACCAACCCCACTGGTAACGTAACCCGCTATTATACAGTGACAGACCCATCCCCATCGGTACCGTACCCCGGTGTTATACAGTGACAGACCCGTCCCCATCGGTACCGTACCCCAGTATTATACAGTGATAGACCCATCCCCATCGTTTCCGTACCCCGATATTATACAGTGACAGACCAATCCTGATTGGTACCGTACCCCGGTATTATACAGTGACAGACCCATCCCCATCGTTACCGTACCGCGGTGTTATACAGTGACAGACCCGTCCCCACCGGTACCGAACCCCGGTATTATACAGTGACAGACCATCCCCACCGGTACTGTACCCCAGTGTTGTACAGTGACAGACCCGTCCCCACCTGTACCGTACCCCGGTGTTATACATTGACAGACCCGTCCCCACCGGTACCGTACCCCGGTGTTATACAGTGACAGACCAACCCCACTGGTACCGTAACCCGCTATTATACAGTGACAGACCCATCCCCATCGGTACCGTACCTCGGTGTTATACAGTGACAGACCCATCCCCATCGGTACTGTACCCCGGTGTAACACAGTGACAGACCTGTCCCCACCGGTACCGTACCCCAATGTTATACAGTGACAGACCCATCCCCACCGGTACCGTACCCCGGTGTTATACAGTGACAGACCCGTCCCAACCGGTACCGTACCCCGGTGTTATACAGTGACAGACCATCCCCACCGGTACCGTACCCCGGTATTATACAGTGACGGACCATCCCCACCAGTACCGTACCACGGTGTTATACAGTGACAGACCCGTTCCCACCGGTACCGTACCCTTGTGTTATACATTGACAGACCCGTCCCCACCAGTACCATACCCCGGTGTTATACAGTGACAGACGATCCCCACCGGTACCGTACCCCGCTATTATACAGTGACAGACCCGTCCCCATCGGTACCGTGCCCCGGTGTAACACAGTGACAGACCTGTCCCCACCGGTACTGTACCCCGGTGTTATACAGTGACAGACCCGTCCCCAACGGTACCGTACCCCAGTGTTATACAGTGACAGACCATCCCCACCGGTACCGTACCCCGGTATTATACAGTGACAGACCCGTCCCCACCGGTACCGTACCCCGGTGTTATACTGTGACAGACCAACCCCACTGGTACCGTAACCCGCTATTATACAGTGACAGACCCATCCCCATCGGTACCGTACCTCGGTGTTATACAGTGACAGACCCATCCCCATCGGTACCGTACCCCGGTGTAACACAGTGACAGACCTGTCCCCACCGGTACCGTACCCCAATGTTATACAGTGACAGACCCATCCCCACCGGTACCGTACCCCGGTGTTATACAGTGACAGACCCGTCCCCACCGGTACTGTACCCCGGTGTTATACATTGACAGACCAGTCCCCACCGGTACCGTACCCCGGTGTTATACAGTGACAGACCAACCCCACTGGTACTGTAACCCGCTATTATACAGTGACAAACCCATCCCCATCGGTACTGTACCTCGGTGTTATACAGTGACAGACCCATCCCCATCGGTACCGTACCCCGGTGTAACACAGTGACAGACCTGTCCCCACCGGTACCGTACCCCAATGTTATACAGTGACAGACCCATCCCCACCGGTACCGTACCCCGGTGTTATACAGTGACAGACACGTCCCCACCGGTACCGTACCCCGGTGTTATACAGTGACAGACAATCCCCACCGGTACAGTACCCCGGTATTATACAGTGACGGACCATCCCCACCAGTACCGTACCACGGTGTTATACAGTGACAGACCCGTTCCCACCGGTACCGTACCCTGGTGTTATACATTGACAGACCCGTCCCCACCAGTACCATACCCCGGTGTTATACAGTGACAGACCAGTCCCCACTAGTACCGAACCCCGGTATTATACAGTGACAGACCTCTCCCCAACGGTACCGTACCCCGGTGTTATACAGTGACAGACCCGTCGCCACCGGTACCGTACCCCGGTGTTATACATTGACAGACCCGTCCCCACCGGTACCGTACCCCGGTGTTATACAGTGACAGACCAACCCCACTGGTAACGTAACCCGCTATTATACAGTGACAGACCCATCCCCATCGGTACCGTACCCCGGTGTTATACAGTAACAGACCCGTCCCCATCGGTACCCTACCCCAGTATTATACAGTGACAGACCCATCCCCATCGTTTCCGTACCCCGATATTATACAGTGACAGACCCATCCCCATTGGTACCGTACCCCGGTATTATACAGTGACAGACCCATCCCCATCGTTACCGTACCGCGGTGTTATACAGTGACAGACCCGTCCCCACCGGTACCGAACCCCGGTATTATACAGTGACAGACCATCCCCACCGGTACTGTACCCCAGTGTTGTACAGTGACAGACCCGTCCCCACCTGTACCGTACCCCGGTGTTATACATTGACAGACCCGTCCCCACCGGTACCGTACCCCGGTGTTATACAGTGACAGACCAACCCCACTGGTACCGTAACCCGCTATTATACAGTGACAGACCCATCCCCATCGGTACCGTACCTCGGTGTTATACAGTGACAGACCCATCCCCATCGGTACCGTACCCCGGTGTAACACAGTGACAGACCTGTCCCCACCGGTACCGTACCCCAATGTTATACAGTGACAGACCCATCCCCACCGGTACCGTACCCCGGTGTTATACAGTGACAGACCCGTCCCAACCGGTACCGTACCCCGGTGTTATACAGTGACGGACCATCCCCACCAGTACCGTACCACGGTGTTATACAGTGACAGACCCGTTCCCACCGGTACTGTACCCCGGTGTTATACATTGACAGACCCGTCCCCACCGGTACCGTACCCCGGTGTTATACAGTGACAGACCAACCCCACTGGTACTGTAACCCGCTATTATACAGTGACAAACCCATCCCCATCGGTACTGTACCTCGGTGTTATACAGTGACAGACCCATCCCCATCGGTACCGTACCCCGGTGTAACACAGTGACAGACCTGTCCCCACCGGTACCGTACCCCAATGTTATACAGTGACAGACCCATCCCCACCGGTACCGTACCCCGGTGTTATACAGTGACAGACACGTCCCCACCGGTACCGTACCCCGGTGTTATACAGTGACAGACAATCCCCACCGGTACAGTACCCCGGTATTATACAGTGACGGACCATCCCCACCAGTACCGTACCACGGTGTTATACAGTGACAGACCCGTTCCCACCGGTACCGTACCCTGGTGTTATACATTGACAGACCCGTCCCCACCAGTACCATACCCCGGTGTTATACAGTGACAGACCAGTCCCCACTAGTACCGAACCCCGGTATTATACAGTGACAGACCTCTCCCCAACGGTACCGTACCCCGGTGTTATACAGTGACAGACCCGTCGCCACCGGTACCGTACCCCGGTGTTATACATTGACAGACCCGTCCCCACCGGTACCGTACCCCGG
>NW_026779539.1:0-93318 GCF_030144855.1 Hypanus sabinus | reverse complement strand
GGAAAGAGAGAGAAAGTGAGAGAGAGAGAGGAAGAGGAGGAAGAGAAATGTGAGAGACACTGCGTTGGGGGATAAAGAAAGGGAGAAGAGAGGGGAAGTGAGAGAGGGTGGGGGAAGGAGAGAAAGGGGAGAGAGGGGAAAAGAGAGGGGAGGAGAGAGAGCGAAGGGGAGGGGGAGAGACTGGAGGAGGAGAGAGCGGGAAGGGAGAAGGAGAGAGGGAGAAAGAGAGAGGCAGGGGAGAAGAGAGAGGGGGAGAGAGAGAGAAGGGGAAGGAGAGATGGAGAAAGAGAGAGGCAGGGGAGGAGAGAGAGGGGTGGAGGGAGAGTGGGAAGAAGAGAGAGAGAAGGCTGAAGGGGAGAGAGAGAATGGCGAAGTAGAGGAAGAGAGGGAGAGGGGAGAGAGGGAGGGGGGAAGGATACGGACGCAGGGAACTGCAAACTCACCGTGGATTTGTTTGGAGACTTGTGAACAGCCTTGATTAACATCCCGGCCACTGTGGACTGAATAAACCGCGTCAGGCGATCAATTCTGAGCAGGTGTAACTCCCTCCTCCCGCCCTCCTCTCCGCCCCTCTCACCCTCCTTTCCCTCTCCATCGCCCGTCCGTCTCCTCCCCCTCCGCCCCTTTCCCTCGTGGCCGCCTCCCTCCTCGCTGACCCGCCCAGCCCGCACTCACAATGACGCCCGTTCCCCAGGGAGTGCCGACCAGCATGGCGTAACCAGCTGCCAGCGGGCGATGAACGGGATCAGCAGACCCAGCAGAGCGCTGAGATCCCGAGGCCATTTGCCCGAACTGCGGGGGAAACATAAAAACATAGAAAATAGGTGCAGGAGTAGGCCATTCGGCCCTTCGAGCCTGCACCGCCATTCAGTACGATCATGGCTGATCATCCAACTCAGAACCCCGTACCTGCTTTCTCTCCATACCCCCTGATCCCTTTAGCCAAAAGGGCCATATCTAACTCCCTCTTAAATATCGCCAATCAACCGGCCTCAACTGTTTCCTGTGGCAGAGAATTCCACAGATTCACCACTCTCTGTGTGAAGAAGTTTTTCCTCATCTCGGTCCTAAAAGACTTCCCCTTTATCCTTAAACTGTGACCCCTCGTTCTGGACTCCCCCAACATCGGAAACAATCTTCCTGCATCTAGCCTGTCCGATCCCTTCAGAATTTTATACGTTTCAATAAGATCCTCCCTCAATCTTCTAAATTCCAGTGAGTATAAGCCTAGTCGATCCAGTCTTTCTTCATATGAAAGTCCTGCCATCCCAGGAATCAATCTGGTGAACCTTCTCTGTACTCCCTCTATGGCAAGAATGTCTTTCCTCAATATTAGGGGACCAAAACTGCTCAAAATATTCCAGGTGCGGTCTCACCAAGGCCTTGTACAACTGCAGTAGAACCTCCCTGCTCCTGTACTGAAAGAGAGGGGGGGTGAGAGGAAGGGGAGGGAGGGGAGGAGAGACGGAGTGGCGGGGGTTGAAGGGGAGGGGGGAGATAGGAGGAGGGAGCTGGACGGGGAAGGGAGTGGCGGAAGGAGAAGCGGGCGGATATGGGGGAGGGGGAGAGGAGTGTGAGGGGCGGGGGGAGAGCGGTAGTGAGGTGTGGAGAGAGAGATGTGAAACGGGAAAGAGGTGGATGTGGGTGAGAGGGAGAAGATGGAAGGGAGGGCAGGGAGGTGCAGGGATGGGGAATGTGAAGGGGCAGAGAGAGACAGGGAGTTAGAGGGGGCAGGGTGCGGGTGTGAGGGGGTCAGAGCGGGGGACGGATAGCAACAAAGAGCTCAGGCAGTAAACAGGTCGTTCAGCTACAAAGTAGTGCCGAATAACTAACATAGTTTTCAAATGGATAACACAACTTATGTCCACAAATTGCCCATATTCATCCATTTTCCATATATTCGGCATAGGGGGACCTCGGCGTACGAGGGTCGGACACGCACCGTGAACGGTGGGGAGTGTCGAGGGACGGGGAGACCTCGGTGTACGAGGTTGGGACACGCACCGTGAACGGTGGGGAGTGTCGAGGGACGGGGGGACCTCGGGGTACGAGGGTGGGACACACACCGTGAACTGTGTGGAGTGTCGAGGGAATGGGGGGACCTCGGCGTACGAGGGTGGGACATACACCGTGAACTGTCGGGGAGTGTCGAGGGATGGGGGGACCTTGGCGAACGAAGGTCGGACACGGACAGTGAACGGTGGGGAGTGTCGAGGGACGGGGGGACCTTGGCGATCGAGGGTCGGACACGGACAGTGAACGGTTGGGAGTGGCAAGGGACGGAGGTACCTCTGCGTATGAGGGTAAGGACACAGACAGTGATCGGTAGGGAGTGTCCCTTCCCTAGACGCACCCCCCAACTCCCGATATCGGCACGGCCCCGCGGCGGATACCTCGGCCACCCACCGCCACGTTTCTCAGTCTCCTCCTGGTCGCCTCCCTCTCGGCCTCGGCCGCCTCCTCCTCTTGGCCGGGGATCACGTAGGTCCCCGGCGGGAGCTGCGCGCTGGCGTAGGACGGCGGGAATCCCGGATCTGGCACAGCGGACCGTCACCAGGAACGTTGTGTCCGCCTTCGCCGGGATCGGCATCATGGAGAGAGGCTGAGGGGGGGGGGGGGGGAGGAAGGGAGAAGAGGGTCTTTACCCGTTGTACTGTCCGTTAAACCCTCCCTCAGTCCATCTTGTACTCCCCTCCCCGTGTCATAGACCATAGAACGTAGATCAAGAACAGGCCATTGGGCCCACAATGTCGTACCGTCCATGCTGAAACTCAGATCAAAAACGACACCAAAACCTCCACCTTCCTCATCTCCACGTGCCTCCCCAAACGTCTCTTAAAAGCCCCTAATGTATTTGCCTCTACCGGCAGATCAGGCATCCACCACTCTCCGAATAAAAAAAAACTTACCCCTCACATCCGCACCCCCGACACTTTCAGTGGCTGCCCCTCCGGTACTAGACATCTCAACCCTGGGATACAGATACCACCCTGTCCACTCTTTCTATGCCTCTCCTAATCCTCTAAACTGCTCTCGGATCTCCCCTCGGCCTCCGCGTAAGGAACCCACGTTTATCCACCCACTTGTGACAGCACATGCCCTCTAAACCAGGCAGCGTCTGGTGAATCTCTTCTGCCCCCTCTCCAAAGCCTCGACATCCTTCCCGTACTGGGACGGCCAGAATTGCCCACAATTCTCCAGAGTTTGATAAAGTTGCAACATCACCCGCTGACTCTTGAACTCAAAGCCTCGACTAACAAAAGCGAGCGTCCCCCTGGCTGCCTTATCGAACTACATGGCCGCTTTCATGGAGCTGTGAACTTGGATCGCAAGATCCCTCTGCTCAGCGACACTGTTAAAGAACTTGTCATGAACAGAGTACTTTCCACTGTAGGAAACATCCTCTCCACATCCACTCTATCTGTGTCCTCTCGTCCTAGACTCCCCCACTACAGGAAACATCCTCTCCACATCGACTCTATCTGTGTCCTCTGGTCATAGACTCCCCCACTGTAGGAAACATCCTCTACACATCCACTCTATCTGTGTCCTCTGGTCCTAGACTCCCCCACTACAGGAAACATCCTCTCCATATCCACTCTAATCTGTGTCCACTGGTCCTAGACTCCACCACTACAAGAAACATCCTCTCCACATTCACTCTATCTGTGTCCTCTGGTCCATACTCCCCCACTACAGGAAACATCCTCTCCATATCCACTCTATCTGTGTCCTCTGGTCCTAGACTCCCCCACTACAGGAAACATCCTCTCCACATCCACTCTATCTGTGTCCTCTGGTCTAGACTCCCCCACTATAGGAAACATCCTCTCCATATCCACTCTATCTATGTCCTCTGGTCCTGAACTCCCCCACTATGGGAGCGTCCATTATTAAGTACCCTCCAGCACCCAGGGCATGCCTTATTCTTACTGTTACTATCAGGAGGAGATAAATAAGCCTGAAGGCACACACTCAGCGATTCAGCAACAGTTTCTTCCCCTCCGCCATCAGATTCCCAAATGGACATTGAGCCCTTGGACACTGCCTCAGTTTTTAAAAATACATATCGTATTTCTGTTTTTTTTTGCAGGATTTTAATCTATTCGACATATGTGTACTGTAATTGAATTAATTATTTATTATTATTAATTTTTCTTCTATATTGAACTGCTGCTGCTAAGTTAACATTATACTGTAATTGAATTGATTATTATTGCTATTATAATTATTAATTTTTAATTCTATATTGAACTGCTGCTGCTAAGTTAACATGCCGGTGATAATAAACCTGAATCTGATTCTGACAGAGGGAGCGTGTGAACACGGACGGCAGTCCCGGCCGTGGCCAGCAGAGGCGCTGCTGCGCCGTGTATTTTACCGGACGGGGCGGGGCGCCTGGAAATCAGTTTGGGCCTTTCATCCGTCTACCGAGGTGCAAGACCAGACAATTCCTCACGCTGTCGGCATCTGCCCTAATCCCTAATCTGCCTATCTCGCTTCAAGAAGGGAGCAGAGGCAAGAAGTATGGAAGCAGATCTGCGAAATGCTCTGCCGCAGACTGTGGAGCTAGCCAAATCCGTGGGTATATTTACAACGGGTGTTGACCGCTTCCTGATCGGTCACGGCATCAAAGGATGTGGCGAGAAGGCAGGGTCGTGGGGTTGAGTGGGATCCGGCACTCGATGGGCTGCATGGTGATCGATGCTGATCCATCGATCGATCACCAGTGAGTAGTTTCCAAGTTCCGAAGATCTATCCCGGGCCCGGCACGCCGAAGCAGTGACAAAGATGGCCTTTTAAGGGACTCCTGGATAGGTACATGGAGCTTAGAGAATCAGAGGGCGATGGTAACCCCAGACAATCTATAAAGTAAGGACATATTCGGCACAGCATTGTGGGCCGAATGGCCCGTATCGTGCCGCAGGCTATCTGTGCTTCTGAGGCCCGGCAGGCGCGAGGCTGGGAATCTGGGTTACCCTGGGGGTCACCACCAAAGAACATCGGACAGCACAACACAGGAACAGGCCATTCGGCCTCCCAATATTGTGCCATATCCACACGTAAGCTCCCTCCACACCGTACCATCATTCTCCGGATCAGTTACAGAGTGAAGCTCCCTCCACACCGTACCATCATTCTCCGGATCAGTTACAGAGTGAAGCTCCCTCCACACCGTACCATCATTCTCCGGATCAGTTACAGAGTGAAGCTCCCTCCACACCGTACCATCATTCTCCGGATCAGTTACAGAGTGAAGCTCCCTCCACACCGTACCATCATTCCCCGGATCAGTTACAGAGTGAAGCTCCCTCCACACCGTACCATCATTCTCCGGATCAGTTACAGAGTGAAGCTCCCTCCACACCGTACCATCATTCTCCGGATCAGTTACAGAGTGAAGCTCCCTCCACACCGTACCATCATTCTCCGGATCAGTTACAGAGTGAAGCTCCCTCCACACCGTACCATCATTCTCCGGATCAGTTACAGAGTGAAGCTCCCTCCACACCGTACCATCATTCTCCGGATCAGTTACAGAGTGAAGCTCCCTCCACACTGTCCCATCACACACTCTCATGATCCTTTCGGTTAATCCTGACGAAGGGTCTTGGCCCGAAACGTCGACAGCGCTTCTCCCTACAGACGCTGCCTGGCCTGCTGTGTTCCACTAGCATTTTGTGTGTGTTGTTGCCCACATAGATAAAGATTTGTTCTTCATTTCTAAGCGAGCATAAAAGCGGTTCAGCTCGAAAGGAAGAGCAGCATCCATGTCGTTCATGATGTGGGGTTTTGCTGTTTAGGAAGTAATAGCTGCAAACCCCGCCAGTGTTGATGTACATCCGACATTGCCTCTACAATCCCTCGAAACTGATTCTCAGCTCTTGAAAGAGACCTCGCAGGTCATACCAGGTTTTCCTGCACAAAGCTGGATCACCGGACTTCAATGCCGCAGATCCGGCCCTCAGAAGTCCATGAACCTCCCGGTACATCCACGGGTTTTGACTGGGGAGCGCACAGGGAGACTTCACAGGCAAACACTCATCCACGCAGGCGACAAGTCGGTGACAACTGATTGTCAGCGAGTGGGGATGTCATTTCCAATCAGCGCAGACAGCGGACTCCAGACTCGAAGGTGAATCGCTGAATGCAGTCCAATTAACAACAGAGTCCCGTAAGCACTACAGTGCCTCCCTTGTCCGTATCTTCCTGGTCCTCACTACTGGGCAGGGAATGGATCACAAACAGATAGTAATAATGGGACATTCATTGGTTTTAGGAATAGACAGAAGTTTCTGTGGACGAGAACGAGATTGGAAGATAGTAGGTAGCAGGATGGCTGAAATGTCGGATAATGGTCACAGCATTATTAATTATGGGGATTGGAGAAAGGAGGGGGACAAGCAGCCAAGATTGTGACCTTCGGGCTTATCAATTATATGGACAGGACGAGTAATGATGTCCTGCAAAATGAGTTCCGGTATTTAGGGATAAATTAAAGGACCAGAACATAAGGGTTGCCAATAGCATGGAATTACAGGGAAGTTACTGGAGTATGAGGAGCATTGGCTAGCCAGCAGAAAATAGAGAGCGGGAATACAGGGATTCTTTTCTGTCTGGCTCCCGATTACCTGTGGAGTTCCACAGGAGTCGGTGCGTGGACCGCTGCTTTTTATGATGTACGTCAGTGATTCGGACTGCGGTATTTATGGATTTGTGGTTACATTTGCCGATGACAGGTGGAGGAGCGGATAGTGTTGAGCAAAAGAGAGCCTGTAGAGAGACTTAGATAGTTTAGGGGAATGGCAAAGAAGTGGCAAATGAAATACAGTGTTGAAAAATGTATGGCCATGCACTTTGGTGGAAGAAATAAACGGGCAGACTGTTACTTAGATGGGGAAAGAATTCAAAATGCAGAGATGCAAAGGGACTTGGGAGTCCTTGAGCAAGATGCCCTAAAGTTTAACCTCCAGGTTGAGTCGATTGTGAAGAAGGCGAATGCAATGTTGGCGTTTATTTCTGGAGGGATAGAACATAACAGCAGGGATGTGATTTTCAGGCTCTACAAGGCACTCGTGAGGCCACACGGAGTATTGTCTGCACTTTGGGCTCCTTATTTCAGAGAGGACTCACTGACATTGGAGAGGGTTCAGAGAAGATTCACAAGAATCAGTCCAGGAATGAAAGGGTTACCGTATGAGGAATGTCCCGCAGCTCTTGGGCTGCATTTCCTGGAGTTCAGGAGAATGAGGGCGGATCTGATAGTAACACTGCAAATCTTAAAAGGCCCGAACAGATGAGATAAGGCAAAGTTATTTCCCATGCTAGGGGATTCCAGGACAAGAGGGCGCGACTTTAAGATTGAACGACGTCCTTTTAGAACTGAGATGCAGAGAAAATTACTTTAGTCAGAGGGTGGTAAATCTGTGGAATTCGTTAACACGAGCATCTGTGGAGGCCAAGTCATTGGGTGCATTTAAGGCAGAGATAGACAGGCTCTTTATTTGCCAGAGCATCAAAGGGTAAGGGGCGAAAGCAGGGGAGTGGGAATGACAGGAAGAATTCGATCAGCCCATGATTGACGCGGAGCTGGCTCGATGGGCCGAATGGCCTGCTTCTGCTTCTATATCTTATGGTTGTATGGTCTTATATCGCAATTGCTACTCGCCCTACGTACTACCGACGCTTGAAGTATGAACATGACGCAGTTCAGCAGGTGGCGAAGGAGATGGTGCAGGAGAGAGGACTTCAGAATTTGGATCACTGGACTCTCTGCCACGGAAGGTCGAACGGTTATAATAGGGACGGATTGCACATCAACTGTTTGGGCAGCAAAATCGTTGTGTTTTGTATTTCTGCTCCGAGACGCTTAAAATAAACTTGTGGTGAAATGGTAATTGGTGTGACATGTCAGCTAGTGTTGTGGGGAAAGATGATACTAAGCCTACATTCAAAGGCACGGCCGAAAGGTTGGGCAGGATGGGACTAATCACCTGAATCGGTCTATTTCAATGCAGTGCGTATTTTAGGTAAGGCAGAATGTCTTAGAAAATGGATCAGCATGTGGAGTTGAGATATTGCAGTCATTGGTAACAATCGCATGCGGGCTGAACGGCGTTGGCAGACCGATGTTCCCGGTTTCCATTGTTTTGAAAGCGGTAAAAAGGAGAGGAGGTTATTAAATGGGAAAAGGTGGCATTACAAGGCATGGAATTCGTCACAACAGAGCTCAGACAGGACGGACTGGAGGACTCCTCCAATGAGTCTGTATGAGGAGAACAGGATCAAAACGAAGTAATGATCACCTTACTGACGTCACAACAGAGCTCAGACAGGACGGACTGGAGGACTCCTCCAATGAGTCTGTATGAGGAGAACAGGATCAAAACGAAGTAATGATCACCTTACTGACGTCACAACAGAGCTCAGACAGGACGGACTGGAGGACTCCTCCAATGAGTCTGTATGAGGAGAACAGGATCAAAACGAAGTAATGATCACCTTACTGACGTCACAACAGAGCTCAGACAGGACGGACTGGACATGGCATTGAGAGATACAGCGAGAGAGAGAGAGAGAGAGAGAGAGAGAGAGAGAGAGAGAGAGAGAGAGAGAGAGAGAGAGAGAGAGAGAGAGAATGGGACTGGCGGGGACAGTGGAGAACAGGGACAGGAGAGGCACCATGTGTGGAGAGAAGGGCAGAGTGATGAGAGAGATTTCGAATAGCTTGAGAGATCGGAGCCTGTGGGAGACCGGGACCGATGGGGTGGTGTATGGAGAGACACTGGAGCGAGAAAGAGACCGAGCCTGGGCAGAGAGACGTGAGAGAGTGTGTGAACGTGATAAGTCTTGGATGAGGGTGTGTGGAGAAGAGTGAGTCAAAACCCAGAAAACTGTTCTGTGAGGGTCCATAGGGGTTTCCGTCACGCATGGCATTCTGGGACTGCAATGCCACCATTGCAAAGTGCTGCCGAATTATCCAATCCGTCTCGGTGACTCCTTTCTTTGACCCGACTCCTTCCAACCCGCATCGGCGTTTTCCCTCCCTCGTAACCTTCTTCGCCACCTCCCTCTCTCTCTGATCTCCAACCCCTCACTCCTTGTGGACGGCATATCCGAATATAACGTTTACAGTCCTGATGTTGCTTTCGTCCTCGTCGTTCGGTCGCACCTTACGCCTGATTTAATACATGCCCATGGGGATAACTCATTTCCTACCCTGACCGCCGCTTTCCGTTTCCGATACAATTTCCTTACTATTTGCACTTATTTGCACCTTCTCCCATCCCAGATCGTACTTGTGCAGCGTCTCTGTTATCGAAAGCCTTTTTAAACTCCATCAAAAGTTTTTTTGTGCTGATTAGTCATTTCATTTAATTGTGTTAAATCCTCAAACAAGTTATCTTCAAATACTTCCGAATGTTGTCAGGGTCCGTTCCGGAACAGCGTTCCAGGGTTTGATCCAGTCCGAGGGGTCCGGACTCCGGGTCCTGCACTTGTCCCTCCCATCACCGTGATCTAGTTAGGACCCTCCTGGCCGAAGGAGACACACCTGTAACTCATTGAGCTGCAGGTGCTTATAAGGGGTCTTGGGACTGGGACCAGGCGGGTGCTCGTTTTGTTCTGTTTCCCGTTTCTCCGCCAGCTGCTAACTCTTCCCTGCATTTTGAGATCCCGCCCGGGGTCAGATCTTCTCTTCATCATACTTCTCTGGCCCGTGCCAGTACTGCCAGGTTAGTCCGCTCCCCCACCTTTCTTCCCATGCGCTGGTCCCGCTTCTACGCTTGGTTTTGTTTTTCGCGCTGTCGCGCTGTCTGCCCGCCGTTTCTGAATTTCCCGTTGTCATGGCTGTTGAGTTGGTCAACCTGGACCTATGCACGTTCCTACCCCTTGCCCCTGTCGGTCTCGTCTGCCCGACCTACCTCGGCCCGGCAGTGGTTCTGCCTGCTCCTATCCCTTGCCTCCGTCGGGCGTATCCGGCCGGCCCGCCGTGTCCCGGCGGGGGTTCTGCCTTTTCTTAACCCTTGCCTCCGTCGGGCGTATCCGGCCGACACGCCGTGGCCTGGTGCGGGTTCTACCCCCTCCTTCTCTTCCGCCCAAAACCCTGGGATTGTGCCCCGCATCAGCCTAGGGGTCCGCGTCGTGCCGCCACCTAGACCTTTCCGTCTGCCTGCCTGCCTGAACCCCGGGAGCCTGCCTACCTGACTGGAAGTTCGGGAAGCCGCTCCGCTCTACCTGCTGGAACTCGGGGATCTGCCCGTCTGAACCCCGGGAGCCTGCCTACCTGAACTCGAACTTCGGAAGCCCGCACCCCTCTGCCTGCATGAACTTCGGGAGCCGCTCCGCTCTGCCTCCCTGAACCCCGTGGACCTGCCTGCCTCAACCCCGTGGACCTTCCTGCCTGAACCTCGGGGACCTGTCTCTCTGCCTGAACCCAGGGATCTCTGCCTGCCTGCCTGAATCCCGGGAGCCTGCCTACCTGACATCGAACTTCGGGAGCCGCTCCGCTCCGCCGGCCGGAACTTCGGGAGTCGCTCAGCTCCGACTGCCTGAACTCTGTCTGCCTGAACCCCAGCTAAGCTTAAGTGTCATGGCAACTCCATCCTGTCCTTCCCCTAGTAGTTCAGTGTCTGCGTCCTGCGTTTGGATCCATCTGGCCCCTCCTGACAGATGTACTCAACTCATCTGTCCATGATCTTTTCTTTTTCATGGTATGGATTACCACTACCGTCTTCGATACCTCCAGGGGATGGCATTGTCCTCCTGAATTTTCTCATATCCTTTGCCTTTTTGTGAAGGCCTCTGTAATCATTACATCGTTCATACCGCTCAATTTCTTAACACTGTTCACTCATCCAATTCCCTTTAGCTTCCTTACATTTTCTTTGAATCAAGACGTGTAGGGCATTGTATCGTTCATTATCCAATTATTTTAACTTATGTTGTTTTCGTTTGTGAAATTGCAGACTTCTGCGTTTTCCACTGAAGAATATCCTCTTCTCACCAATACTCCTCGGAAACGGATGAACAACAAAACAGTGTTATGACCGGATTCTATTGTTCTACGGTTTCGCACACTTCCCTGCTACTAGATCTAAAGGCAAGCCTTTTACTTGTACCTCAGAGTTCCACACATGTGGACTCTCCATGATATTTTGCTAAAATAAAAGATTCTCCTATTGAAATCTGGTGCCGAATTTCATTTTGAAATATCTCTGACAAATTGCTGTAGTCCAGAAGGATCCCAAGAAAAGGGGTGGAACGATGGTGGAACTGAGAGTCGCAGAGGCAACTTCGAGTTCGCCGCTCGGATCCGGATCCTAGTTCCACCCAAGATGTTCTCCGATTAGTAAATAAATCCAAAGGATATAAATATGACTTGAAGAGACTAAAGTAACGGAACTTCGTTTGCGCTTCTGCCTGCGAGGGACAGATTTTCCTTTGCAGGACCAGGTACGTAGATTGAAGGCGGATGGGAAGTAGTGACAGTGAAGCTGATCAGAAATGCCGGGGAGAGAGTTCCCTGTCAGGATGAGGATCAAAACCAGATCTGTAGATTGAAGGAAGATCGTAAGTAATGATTGTAAAGTTGATGAGAGAAATTCGGGGAGAGTTTTCTCTGGGATGGTTAAAAAGAAAATGTGAACGAAGCACCCGAAGATTGAACGATAACGGAATCCCTGTGAGATCCGCTGGTGTCTCCCTGCTGATGCGGTCTGTTTGGAAAGTGGATATCATGGATATGTAATCTTTTTACTAGCGGCTTGTGTGGTTGGACAAAAGGACCGTGGCCCTCTGGGGGTCTTTTTAGTTAAAGAAAATCAAACGTTTTAAACAAGAAACTGGTAGCGCTGACAGAGTTCCTACTTGGGATTATGATTATATAACGTGGTGTTATTATTTATTCACTTTAATTTGTTTGTTTGTGCCTGGCTCATCGGAGGGTGATGTCCTCGCTTTGATAAGTGGTTGTGTGTTGTGTGTGTTGTGTGTGCTGCTGTGCTTCACACCCTGGGTCGGAGAAACGTTGTCTCTTTTGTCGGTGTGCGTGTGTGTGGGTAAATGACAGTAAACTTGACTTGAGTTGAATAAGTGCCGGAGGTAGCTAATCGACACCATCCTACGAAAGAACAACAGAGAAAAAAAGACTGACTGACCAAACGATGTCCAAACAAAAGAAAGGGGAGGCGTCTCTATCCTCACCTGGACAGCCTGTGACCAGGCCGGAATCAGGTCTGGACAAAGTTTTCATGTCAGCAGATGCTACACGACACAATCAAACACCCCGAACCCGCCTGATAACGCTCAGGCAACCGAAGCTGAGGGGCAAGAGGGGGACAAACGGCAAGACAAAGAACTATACAAGGAAAGATGAGCCCATTTTTAGGGCTGCTTCTGAACCGTTGAGGGGTCTTAAAAAAGAGATCACGACTATAATTTGCGTATGACAACAGGAAACGGCGAGAAATTAAAAGACGTGAATTCAGAACTCGATCCTGTTACATAATATCCAAAAAAGAAATTTATGATTGGCACCACCTCGGTAACTGGGCTATAGACCCTGTCTGAAGTTCAAGCAATGTGACAAATTTGTGAAATGTATAACTCCGTGCCTGGAAATGTTCAGAATGTTCTGAAAAGTGGTGTGCGGAACCCACTTGGCCTGAAGTACAAAGCGCGTTTGAATTCCCCAGAGGAATAGAAGGGGGAAACGATAATGATGGATATTCCGTTACCATGGGGACGTGGTTAAAGGGGACCGTGTTCGTCTTTCCGTGTGGGGCAATCCGTCAGCATAGTGATTTTGGAGAGGGGACCAGCTGCAGGCAAATATCAGGAGACAATATAACTGACTTCATTTCCCGTTTCCCTGACACAGGATAGATTTACAGAACAACTCTGTGCGGCCGTACACAGAATTGGAAATACACCTGGACTAAAATGTTAGCCAACGACAGCTTATCCTGACAGGCCGAACTCTGATGCATTTACATTGCACCGTCCGATACACTGAAACATCTCATCCGAGCAATCATCAGAAGCTCCTTTCCGTGACGAACAGAAACTCTTTCTCAAACTGCACGCATCTATTATGGTCCAAAGGACAAAGCAACAGAAGGATTTTTGAGTGAATATCAGAATGATCGATTTAAACTGCCAAACGCAACCCCTCATGTCACCACAGCCATCAAACCCCCTGCAACTCCTGAACTCCTCGGACCCGTGCTTCAGACTTTATAGGAGTTAAACCGCTCACAGTGTATAATTCCGCCTAATACTAACGCTACTCTACAGCTTCATTCCGCTCATGCTGGATGTATAATATTTCCTTCTTCATCGTTAAAACAAAGATTGTTTGCTGTTTGCTCCCCCTGCTTTGTCTGAGTATGTCGTAGTCGTGTTGCTTTCACAGGCACCTCCCTCTCGGTGGGCGATAAACAAACATCACGAGGGTCCTCCGTCCCACCACACGACCCTACCCTCTATACGGCTACATGATTTGTCGCTGGAGGCAATGCAAGGCATGAATCCTGTCAGAAAGGCACTTTTCGATCAGGAAGGGCTTGTACCAGTCTGCAGTCCTTGTAATTCCCTTATTTTACCAGTTCCAAAAACAGGACGTTATAATGAGTGACTTTTTTTTTTTTGCAATGCTAAAGGGCGATTAGCAAGACAGCATGTCAGGGATTTACTGATGGCAATTTAACCGAACGACAAGGCGCCGCTGACAACCCACTGTATAGTGTCTGCACAATTACCAGCAGTTGTAAGAGGCATGTCTGGGTGTCTAACATCTGTCGCCGACTCTGCAATTAAAAAACATAGAACACAGAAACCTACAGCACATTACAGGCCCTTAGGCCAGCAATGTTGTGCCCACTATGTGACCTGATCTCGGAACTGCTTGTATTTCCCTAGGGCATAAACCTCTACTTTTCAAAGTTCCATGTACCTGTCTAAGAGGCTCTTAAACACCCTATTGTATTCGCATCCACCACCACCTCCGGCAGTGTATTCCACGCACACAACACTCTCTGTGTCAAAACTGAACTCTGACATTCCCTCGGTACCTCTTTCCAAGCACCTTAAAAGCATACCCCGCGTGTTAGCCATTTTGTCCCAAGGAAAAAAAGCCACGGGTTATCCACACGATCAGTGCCGCTCATCATCTTATACATATAATTATGGTAGAAACGTCCGATCCTATTAAATTGGATCTCCCTGATGAAGTGAGTCGGCCCGGAACATTGACTGATTACTCTTTTGCATAGTTTCTGCCTGGCTTGCGGAGCTCCTTAGGATTGTGTGGGTATTACTTTGATTTCCAGCTCCTGTAGATGTTCTCCAGTTTGCGATTAGACTGGGACAACAGTCAACAAGATAAGAACCTGCGCTGCCTTCACGAGGCAAAATTAACCCGAGCTCATTACCAACTCCGGAGTGCGATGGTCTTGTCATTTAACCTTGCCAGGCAATTATGTCTTAGTCCTTAAGACACTCAATCTGACTGGGAGTTAAATTGGACAAGGCTAGAATGACGTCGTTTGGGATTCACGGTGCTTTGGTGTTCACAGTACCAGAGATTGGACACAATCCTTACGTATCACTGGAAACATTATTTATGATAAAGCATTCAGTTAGTATTAACTGGCGCGAGGTGCATAAATCTATTCAGCGCTCGAAAAAATATCTGTCGTGTCGACTCTTGCTTCCGTCAGCACCGGGCGAGGAGAATCACCGGTGTTGTATAACGCTGATCGGTGGCAGGACAGACATCAGCGAGACGGAACTGGAAATGCGAAAGTGTCGGTATCGTTCCGTCAGAAAGCGGTACAACATCATTCAAAGTAATTCTAATTCGTATTTCCAGTATCAATCATTTATTTTTCATACATCGATACAACTTCCAGGTAGAGCGTAATTGGTCGCAGAGAGAGAAATATAAACAAATAACTTTTTCCCGTGGCTCTGGTAGTTGATTAAATTTCAGCGTACATTGATGATCAATATAAATATATGTTCCTGCACTGAGATTTCCTTTGCTCAGTTCGCGACCGGACGGAAGGTGTGGTCAGACAGAAACAGAGAACAGAGGGAAAGAAAGAGACTGTGACGAGGCCTCGGGATGTGAACAGAGATAAAGCCGGTGAGATGCGGGGACAACGAGGGAGCAGGTCGGAGATGGAGATGGGGTTGACAAAGAAGGAAAAGAACGCACACTCACTCTGATCCAGCCCGATCATGTCTCCCTCACGGGAAACTCCCTAGTCCACGATGATATTAGATTTTGTTCAGAACGGGACAGGACGTCGGGACAGAGAGAAACAGGGAACAGAGGAAACAGATTTTCACGGGACCTCAGGATGTGAACCGAGATAAAGAGGCAGATATGAAAGGACAAAGCAGAGCAGTCCGGAGATGGAAAAGGAGTTGGAAAAGTAAAGAAAACACACACACACACACACACACACACACACACACGCACACGCACACGCACACGCACACGCACACGCACACGCACACGCACACACCTCTGCTATGTTTCAGTCTGATCACGTTCCCCTCAGCGGCGTGGGGGAAGGAGTGAGCGAGGACAACATGAGAGATATCGGGAGTAAAACACAGTGAGCGTCACTGAAAAAGATGAATCAGAAACAACGGAGAGAACAGAGAAAAGGGAGAGGATTCTTCCTAACTGGACCAACACAGAGTAAAACGCTGTCAGATGTAACGGAGATTATTAAAATCAAAAGGGTAGAATCTGATTATAGACCCTTCATTGGGGTGAATTACAGCTGAGGTCACTGCTACATATTACATATTTGATGAAGGACACATTTCACCTGTACGGGGTAAACAGCGAGTGGAATATATCATCACAAAACGCATGCGTATTTCAGAGCGCTCAGTTGTTACCCGTGGTTCTACATATCGGCAAGTGGATAGATTATGCAGGAACCATAGTATTTGAATTAATCCTCCGGCAGAAACGAACAAGTCGCTCTATGATTTAAGGAATTTGGTTAACAGTTTCAGCGGGTATTTCACCGCGTTCTTCAGCTCCTCTCTGAACTTGCTCTGAGTCACGGCGTAAATACATGTGTTGGTGCAGGAGCTGAGGATCTGCAGCATCGTCGCCGTGGATTCTGCGATATAAATCGGATCCGCGTCCGAGTAACGAGGGATGTTTGCAATCAGTACGTAGAGATCAAAAACCAGCAGAGTTAACCACAGAAATATAAAACTACCGGTTATACTGAATAGTAAAACCACCGATTTCCTTCGGTTCTCCATCTCCCGGTCCTTGTCATTCTTTCCGATGCTGCTGCCCCGGAACCCCATCCGGACTTTATTTGCGGACAAAATCCGTCTGACTGTCAGAGCATTGAACAATAAAATCAGAACAAACGGGAGACAAGGCATGAAAACGCGATGAATCATGCGAGGTGCCTCCCACGAGGGAGACGTAAAGTAGCTCTCTTTGGTGACACAGCCATAGTAAACTCCATCTATTATCATCACAGGTTCGAATGTAAAGTAGAAAGGGACACTTTCTAAACAGCCCAGAACACTCACTGTCCCGATAACCACAGCTGCCGTTCTTTCGGTGCAAAACTTTGTTTTCAGCTTTTCACAGCAAATGGCCACAAATCTGTCACAGGTGAACGCGACTGTCAGCCAGACAGAAACACCGGTGCTTGCTAAAAGCAGGCAAAGAACAATCCTACAAACGGGAGTCCAATAGAGGAAGGAAGAGCTAAAGTATATGAAAACAGTCCACTTCAGCAGAGGGTCAGAGATAACGACCAGGAGATCGGCCGCTGCCATTCCCAGCAGGTAGCGAGTGATGCATTTGGAGAGACCGCACTTTCCTCGGGACAGGGTAACAATCGCAAGAGAGAGGGAAAGAAGCAGAGAAAATACTGACTAGTCAGGCAATAGCGCAAAATTATTATTATTAGACTTCATCTTGTGTTTTTTTTTTCTGCTTCAAATGGTGGAAACTGGACCCAGAACATATGAACCCGCTGACAGTGTGCAATATCGGCGTGACAGTGAACTCTCCGCAAGTTTTGTAAATGGGTTCAATCTGGGTGAATTGCCAAACGGACCAGATGACAGCTGGTTAAACGCTTCCTGGCCGCAGTAAGGAATGGGTATGATACACCAGCGTCACTGGTCTGAGCCGCACAGGAATGAAATGAAATCCACATCGGCGGTTCCCTCTGCTCATATTTCTAACATAAATGAGCCATTCGCGTTGTTCCATCACCCAGTCAGGCAATTCACAGTCGATTTATACGGACAAAGTACCAAGTCGGCTGGCTCCCACGGATGCGGTGTAGCCCGGTGTTCTCCTGTGCAGACATTTCGATTCACAATTATTCCATGATATCGAGCCAGCGCAGAGGATTTCAGTCAAAGGCAGCATCTCGGCTCCAATATGGAGCGCTGCCTGCTACGAAAGCAATGGGATTAATATTGTCAGCGCCTTCTGCCCATGACTGAAATGCGGGACTGGGCAGGCGGCTGTGGAAACAAGTAGCGACAGAAACACTTCAGAACATTGGAATTAACTCTCAGTTTCTGCCGGTTACAGGTTTGACAGCGGCTTACCGGGAATTCCAACGGCTGAACTAACAGGGTAGTAAATGTCTTCTATCCGCCAGATTACTGGATATCCCATTTGAGTGACGCAGTGAACGCTATTGCTCTGAATTCCACAGCTCGGCAAGACACTCTGGGCTGACGTACTGCAACAGGATCTGATTTATACAGGGGATCGATCTCCAGTGACAAGGTCCCACCTCTGACCATTGTTAGTGAACAAACAAATTACATCACCGGCAGTGTCTCAGGTGTGAATTCTGTGGGGATGTAACGCGAACACGTCAATTATCATTAGCATTACCTCAGACAGATCCCTTTGGGTAATTCGAGCAAAATGTGCAATGAGACCAGTAAGTGAGCAATCAGCTTCACTTACAACATTCCACAGTTGTATTGACAGCGGTCACGACTGTTCCCATTTTCCAAACTGAGACTTTCACTGTGGTTCTCTTTCCACAAGCATTCCGGACTCGATGTTTCCAGCACTTTCAGCAATTTGGACTGTCACGACTGCTGTTTCATCTACAAATAGATCCGGTTTCCCCTCAGTGTGCTCTGGATCCAGGGACACATGAAATCCCCTCTCAGTCTCCTCCTGCGGACTTTAATTTAATATTAATTTAATTTAATTTGATATCATTCACTTTTTCTTAATTCAGCCGTTCCACTCTGGCTGCTCAGACAGAAAACCTATTCCACCCCGTCCGACTATGTGTCACCATATACAAAACATAGTCGTTGTGTCCACAGACACTCGGTCCAGTTCCCCTTCAGACTTTGACTTTGGTTCTCTTTCCACGAGCAAACGGGAATCAGTGCTTCCAACATTTTGGACAATTTTCACTGTCACATCTATTGTTTCATCTACACATAGACCTGGTTTCCCCTCAGTCTGCTGTGAATCCAGGGACACTCTCAGTCTCCTTCTGCAGACTTTCAGTTAATGTCATTCACTTTAATTTTTTTTTTAATTCAGCAGCTTCACTTTGACCGCTCAGCTGTTAAACCCGCACCATTGTGCTCCATTATGTGCCGATAGATATAAACATACCCGCTGTGTACACAGACACTCTGTCCAATTTTCCTTCAGACGGCATCGATGTTTACGTCATTACGTCATTTTGATCACTTTCCCTGTATAATGTTTATTTTCGACACCGTCGATAAATCCAGAACTGTCCACGGTTCCCTCCAACTCTTAAACTATCTTCTCCACATCTGTAGTATCTGAGTGTACCTGTGTTTATATGTATGTGTGTGGGTGTGGGTTAGTGTGTATGAGCGCGCGCGTATTTTTATGTGTATATGTGTCTGTCTGTGTGTGCATGTGTGTGTGTGTGTGTGTGTGTATGTGTGCGTGTGTGTGAGTGTGTGTGTGTGTGTGTGTGGATGTGTGTATAGGTGTGTTTGTGTGTGTTCTTATTGTGTGTGCGCATGTGTGCGGATGTTTGTGTGCAACTCTTATATATCACAAAATGTATACGCATAAAATTTGTTATTTGTGCTGTCGATTTTGAACAGTAAAGTGACGGACAAAATCGCTGTTGAATCCGCCTGAGGAACAGTTAGATGCTGAAACGCTGTGGCGTTCAATTAGGGGAAGGGTTATAATGAGATGGTAAGGCTGACATTCACTGCACTGTGGGTTACGAGCACAACCACAACACGTTTCTCCATGGTGTAAATACCGGCATGATTTAACAAAATACTTTCTGATATGTATAGACTCCATTCCGATATGATCTCATGGTTTAACATAAAAATACCCGTGTCTTTGGCATTTCCTTTACAGTGTCCTTCGCAGGACCATCTAACACAGCCAAGTCATCAAACAAAGCCATATTGAAAGTATTATGAACACACACGCACACACATACACACACAGACACAGACACACACACACACACACACACACAGAAACACAGATACACACACTCAAAAACACACATGCACTCACACACATGTAAACTTCCATACATACATATACACTATGACATACACACGCACATACACCCACGCGCATACAGATTCACTCGCTCACACTCACACACACTCTCAGTGCATTTCATACAGCATATACCAGTTTTTCCACTCGTGCGAAAGTGTGGGGTACATTCTGTGTCTGACAGTCTCTGCCATAGTGTGAGACGGTGGGGTTTCAATTTGTATTTGTCAGTCTCTGCTATAGTGTGGGAGTGGGGATTTCATTCTGTATCTGTCAGTCGCTGTTACAGTGTGAGAGTGTGGGTTTCATTCTGTATCTGTCGGTCTCTGCTACAGTGTGAGAGTGTTGGTTTCATTGTGCATCTGTCAGTCTCTGCTAATGTGAGAGAATGGGTTTCATTCTGTATCTGTCGGTCTCTGCTACAGTGTGAGAGTTTGTGATTCATTCTGTATCTGTCAGTCGCTGCTACAGTGTGAGAGTGTGGGTTTCATTCTGTACCTGTCAGGCTCTGTTGCAGTGTGAGAGTGTGGGTTTCATTCTGTATCTGTCAGTCTCTGCTACAGTGTGAGAGTGTGGATTTCATTCTGTACCTGTCAGTCTCTGTTGCAGTGTGAGAGTGTGGATTCCATTCTGTATCTGTCAGTCACTGTTACAGTGTGAGAGTGTGGGTTTCATTCTGTATCTGTCGGTCTCTGTTACAGTGTTAGAGTGTGGGTTTCATTCTGTATCTGTCGGTCTCTGCGAATGTAAGAGAATGGGTTTCATTCTGTATCTGTCGGTCTCTGCTACAGTGTGAGAGTTTGTGATTCATTCTGTATCTGTCAGTCGCTGCTACAGTGTGAGAGTGGTTTTCATACTGTATCTGTCAGTCTCTGGTACTGTGTGAGAATGTGGTTTCATTCTGTACCTGTCAGTCTCTGTTGCAGCGTGGGAGTGTGGATTTCATTATGTACCTGTCAGTCTCTGTTGAAGTGTGAGAGTGTGGATTTCATTCTGTATCTGTCAGTCGCTGTTACAGTGTGAGAGTGTGGGTTTCATTCTGTATCTGTCGGTCTCTGTTACAGTGTGAGAGTGTGGGTTTCATTCTGTATCTGTCGGTCTATGTTACAGTGTGAGAGTGTGGGTTTCATTCTGTATCTGTCGGTCTCTGCTAATGTGAGAGAATGGGTTTCATTCTGTATCTGTCGGTCTCTGCTACACTATGAGAGTGTGTGATTCATTCTGTATCTGTCAGTCGCTGCTACAGTGTGAAAGTGGTTTTCATACTGTATCTGTCAGTCTCTGCTGCAGTATGAGAGTGTGGGTTTCGTTCTGTATCGGTCAGTCTCTGTTACTATGTGAGAGTGTGGGATTTATTCTGTATCTATTAGTCTCTGTTACAGTGTGAGAGTGTGGTTTCATTCTGTATCTGTCAGTCTCTGTTACAGTGTGAGAGTGTGGATTTCATTCTGTATCTGTCAGTCTCTGATCGAGCGTTAACTGTGTCCTCTCAGTCCTGTAGCCGGAAGCCACTGTTTCAGTTGAAGCGGGTGTATTTTTTCTCTTAATTCTCAAATCTGGTAACTGATCTCAAAATAGTTGCCGTCTTCCCCGAGCTATTTTTGGAACAAGAGTATCCTACGGTTGATTTATGCTATAGTTGTGAGATAGAGAGTTCGTCAATGAATAATGTCAGTTGTCGGAGCAGTACATTCAGGATAATAGAGTCATGGGCCAAACAGACCATTCGCCCCGGCTTCATTCAGCATGCTATTTCTTACTCAAACAGATACAGCCACATAGAACAGCACCTGGTCTTTAATTGTCTGTGGCTTGGCAATGCAACTTCTTCAATGTTGAATGAAAATAAACACTTTAGATAAGTGCTGTAATTTAAATATATAAGTGCGTAAGTAAATTCATAAATTGTTAGATATAAAACAAACAGAGCCAGAATGTTTCATATTCCAGCAGCATGTATATCAATAGATTTCCCTCAACAATTCTAAATTGCTTCCTTCACCGAGTATCTTCTCTCTTAAGAGTTTGCCGATTCTTGTATCCGTCCCTCAATGTGCACAACTGTGTGAGTTTGTTCCAGTGATGTTCCACTCATAAATTATGTAATATTCATTTTGATTTTCTTATGTGCGCTTCAGATTGGTCATCCATGTTTTATTGATTATACCGTGACAGCCTTGTTCAGTGTGGTACTGAGAGAGTTTGCGAGTGAGGGAAGCTCAGGTTTCACATTTGAAATAATCCAGTGCTCCACATTGCAGCATGCGGCTGACTGATGAATTACTGAGAAACTGGCGTCTCCGCTCAGGCCGAAATCCCACCCACCCCGCCCCATTATGTGCCACCAGATATAAAACATCCCCGCTGTGTACACAGACACTCTGTCCAGTTCCCCTTCAGCCCTGGGCGGCATCGATGTTTACGTCATTTAGATCAGCCTCCCCTGTATCATTCTTATTTTCGATACCTTGAGGTCCAGATGCAGGGGATCACTGCATCTCTTAAACTATCTCCTGCTATCATATTTGACCAACCAAAATGCATCCTATCATTGTCCCGTTGTCAATTCTGTCAGCCCACCGCGCTATCCACAATACACCCAACCTTTGTGTCATCAGCAAATTCTCTAAGTTATCCCTCTACATCCTCATCCAGGTCAATTATAAAAAGCCCACTAAGAATAGGGGTCCCAGAACAGATCCCTGAGGCGCACCACTGGTCACCGGCTTCCATATAGAATATGACCCGTGTACAATCACTTTTTGCCTTCTGTGGGCAAGCCAGTTCTGGATCCGCAAAGCAATGCCCCTTGAATCCCATGACTACTTACTTTCTCGATAAGCCTTGCATGGTGTTCAAATGCCTTGCTGAAATCCATATACAATACACCTATGGCTCTACCGTCATCAATATGCTTAGTCACATCCTCAAAAATTCAAACAGGCTCGTAAGTCACGAACTGCCTTTGACAATGTAACGCTGATTACTCTGAATCATATTATGCCTCTACAAATGTTCATAAATTCTGCCTCTCAGGATCTTCTCCATCAACCTACCAACCACTGAAGTAAAACTCACTGGCCTATAGTCTCCTGGGTTGTCCCTACTCCCTTTCTTGAATAAGAGAACAAGATCCGCAACCCTCCAATCCTCCGGAACCTCTCCCGTCCTCATTGATGATGCAAAGATCATTGCCAGAGGCTCAGCAATCTGCACCCTCGCTTCCCACAGTTCCCTGGGTGTACATCCCGTCCGGTCCCGGGAACTTATCCAACTGGATGCTTTCCAAAATCTCCGGCACATTCTCAAGCTTTTCAGTCCACTGCAAGTCATCCCTCCAATCGCCAAGATCCTTTTCTGTAGTGAATACTGAAGCAAATTATTCTTTAACTACCTCCGTTATTTCCTCGTGTTCCATAAACGCTTTTCCATTCTCACACTTGATGGGTGCTATTCGCTCACATCTTATCCTCCTGCTCTTCACATACTTGTGGAATACCTCGGGGTTTTCCTTAGTCCTGAATTATATGTGTTTTTGTTTTCTTTAAGCGGGTTTTTGCTTTGTGGCCGCCTGCAACAAGACGAACCTCAAGGCTGTCTACTGTACACAGACTTTGATGGTAAATGTGCTCTGAACTATGAACAAGTTGAGAGCAATGTTAGGAAGGCGTGCTGGCCTTCATTTGACTGGAATCGAGCTCAAACCTGCTGAGAAAATGTTGCAGATCTGTAACGCACAGGTTAGACCACACTTGAGATGTTGAGCTTAGGAAGACGGTGGAAACGTTAAAGGGGGTGAAGAGCAGATTTACCGGGATACCACCTGGGCTACACACGCGGTGTTGTACAAACAATAAGTGGTTGTGATTGGAAGGCGCTGCCTGCTCCTGTGGTAGAGATGGGGTCACCAGATGTCTTCAAATGTAACTGCACACACAGATGACGGGCGATTCATGTGCAGATACCGAAACGATACAGGAAGCAAAGTTAACGAGACGGCTCATATAATAATCAGCGCAAAGCAGTTAAGGCCTTAAGGACATTAAGAATAGGAGCAGAATTAGTCAAGTTGGTCTCTCGAGTCTGCTCCGCCATTTAATCATGGCTAATCCAATTTTCCTTTCAGCCCCAATGTCTTGTTTTTGTTTTTCTATCCATGACCTGCAGAATGAAGAATCTATCACTTTCCGTCTTAAATATACATAGACTTGGACTCTGCAATTACCTTTGGCAAGGAATTACAGGATTCAGCCCTCGCTGGCTAACGCAATTTTTTCTGTTTGCCGTTCTATAAGGACGCTCCTCTATTCTGAGGCAGCGTCTTCTGGCCCTAGACTCTCTCACCATAAAAAATTATCCATCCCACATCTATTCTGTCAAGATTTCCCCTTGGGGATCAATAAAGTATCTATCTATCTATCTATCTATCTATCTATCTATCTATCTATCTATCTATCTATCTATCTATCTATCTATCTATCTATCTATCTATCTATCTATCTATCTATCTATCTATCAATCTACCTATCTATCTATCAATCTATCTATCTATCTTTCACCATTCAATATTTCCAATGACGTCACACCTCGTTTTTCTGTTTTCCAGAGAATTCCGGGCCAGAGACGACAAACCCTCTTCATATGACAAGCCGAGAAATCCGGAAATCATTTTCGTAAACCAGGACTGAGAACTCTCTAGTTTCAGAATATCCTTTCTCACCGCAGAGTCTCAAACCTGCTCACACCACTCAAAGAGCAGCCCTAATAGTGCTTTATAAAGTCTCAATGTTATATTGGATCGGGCAAGTGACCTCCTTCTATAGCGCTCTCTGCGTTATTTCTGTGCTGGTCTGGGATACTGGTTTTCCAAAGAATGGCCCTCCCTCTTTCTTTCCTTTCCCCATTCGGTATCAGCCTATTCTCGCCCTTAACGCTTTACTAAACTTCACTTGTGCTGATGCAAACAACGTTGACTTTTCCTGCCGACGGGAAACTGCAGAACGACGCGCGAAGCAGCAGGAGGTCCAAATGGCGAAAGGCATCCTCCCGAGGATTCACAGATACTGGATCCCGAGGGAGCAGTGTGCGGTCAGTTAGATGACTGGGGGTTGGTCAGAATGCCGAAAGGCATCCTCCCGAGGATTCACAGATACTGGATCCCGAGGGAGCAGTGTGCGGTCAGTTAGATGATGAGGGTGGGTCCAAATGCCGAAAGGCATCCTCCCGAGGATTCACAGATACTGGATCCCGAGGGAGCAGTGTGCGGTCAGTTAGCTGACTGAGGGTGGGTCCAATTGGCGAAAGGCGTCCTCCCGAGGATTCACAGATACTGGATCCCGAGGGAGCAGTGTGCGGTCAGTTAGATGACTGGGGGTGGGTCAGAAGGCCCACAGGCATCCTCCCGAGGATTCACAGATACTGGATCCCGCGGGAGCAGTTTGCGGTCAGTTAGATGACTGAGGGTGGGTCCGAATGTCGATAGGCATCCTCCCGAGGATTCATAGATACTGGATCCCGAGGGAGCAGTGTGCGGTCAGTCAGATGTCTGCGGGTTGGTCCAAATGGCGAAAGGCGTCCTCCCGAGGATTCACAGATACTGGATCCCGAGGGAGCAGTGTGCGGTCAGTTAGATGACTGAGGGTGGGTCCAAATGGAGAAAGGCGTCCTCCCGAGGATTCACAGATACTGGATCCCGAGGGAGCAGTGTGCTGTCAGTCAGATGACTGAGGGTGGGTCCAATTGGCGAAAGGCGTCCTACCGAGGATTCACAGATACTGGATCCCGAGGGAGCAGTGTGCGGTCAGTTAGATGACTGAGGGTGGGTCAGAATGGCGAAAGTCATCCTCCCGAGGATTCACAGATACTGGATCCCGAGGGAGCAGTGTGCGGTCAGTTAGATGACTGAGGGTGGGTCAGAATGCCGAAGGTCATCCTCCCGAGGATTCACAGATACTGGATCCCGAGGGAGCAGTGTGCGGTCAGTTAGATGACTGGGGGTGGGTCCAAATGGAGAAAGGCATCCTACCGAGGATTCACAGATACTGGATCCCGAGGGAGCAGTGTGCGGTCAGTTAGATGACTGAGGGTGGGTCAGAATGCCGAAAGGCATCCTCCCGAGGATACAAAGATACTGGATCCCGAGGGAGCAGTGTGCTGTCAGTTAGATGACTGAGGGTGGGTCCAAATGGCGAAAGGCAACCTCCCGAGGATTCACAGATACTGGATCCCGAGGGAGCTGTGTGCTGTCAGTAAGATGACTGAGGGTGGGTCAGAATGCCGAAAGGCAACCTCCCGAGGATTCACAGATACTGGATCCCGAGGGAGCAGTGTGCGGTCAGTTAGATGACTGAGGGTGGGTCAGAATGCCGAAAGTCATCCTCCCGAGGATTCACAGATACTGGATCCCGTGGGAGCAGTGTGCTGTCAGTTAGATGACTGAGGGTGGGTCCAAATGGAGAAAGTCATCCTCCCGAGGATTCACAGATACTGGATCCCGAGGGAGCAGTGTGCTGTCAGTTAGATGACTGAGGGTGCGTCCAAATGGCGAAAGGCATCCTCCCGAGGATTCACAGATACCGGATCCTGAGGGAGCAGTGTGCGGTCAGTTAGATGACTGAGGGTGGGTCAGAATGCCGAAAGGCATCCTCCCGAGGATTCACAGATACTGGATCCCGAGGGAGCAGTGTGCGGTCAGTTAGATGACTGAGGGTGGGTCAGAATGCCGAAAGGCATCCTCCCGAGGATTCACAGATACTGGATCCCGAGGGAGCAGTGTGCGGTCAGTTAGATGACTGGGGGTGTGTCAGAATGCCGAAAGGCATCCTC
This sequence comes from Hypanus sabinus, assembly GCF_030144855.1. NCBI lineage: Eukaryota > Metazoa > Chordata > Chondrichthyes > Myliobatiformes > Dasyatidae > Hypanus > Hypanus sabinus. Next base: position 66,935 of record NW_026779539.1, on the reverse strand, counting down.
CCGAGGATTCACAGATACTGGATCCCGAGGGAGCAGTGTGCTGTCAGTTAGATGACTGAGGGTGGGTCCAAATGGCGAAAGGCATCCTCCCGAGGATTCACAGATACCGGATCCCGAGGGAGCAGTGTGCGGTCAGTTAGATGACTGAGGGTGGGTCAGAATGCCGAAAGGCATCCTCCCGAGGATTCACAGATACCGGATCCCGAGGGAGCAGTGTGCGGTCAGTTAGATGACTGAGGGTGGGTCCAAATGCCGAAAGCCATCTTCCCGAGGATTCACAGATACTGGATCCCGAGGGAGTAGTGTGCGGTCAGTTAGATGACTGAGGGTGGGTCGAAATGGAGAAAGGCATCCTCCCGAGGATTCACAGATACTGGATCCCGAGGGAGCAGTGTGCGGTCAGTTAGATGACTGAGGGTGGGTCAGAATGCCGAAAGTCATCCTCCCGAGTATTCACAGATACTGGATCCCGTGGGAGCTGTGTGCGGTCAGTTAGATCACTGAGGGTGGGTCCAATTGGCGAAAGGCGTCCTCCCGAGGATTCACAGATACTGGATCCCGAGGGAGCAGTGTGCGGTCAGTTAGATGACTGAGGGTGGGTCCAAATGCCGAAAGCCATCTTCCCGAGGATTCACAGATACTGGATCCCGTGGGAGCAGTGTGCGGTCAGTTAGATGACTGGGGGTGGGTCAGAATGCCGAAAGACATCCTCCCGAGGATTCACAGATACTGGATCCCGAGGGAGCAGTGTGGGGCCAGTTAGATGACTGAGGGTGGGTCCAAATGGCGAAAGGCAACCTCCCGAGGATTCACAGATACTGGATCCCGAGGGAGCAGTGTACTGTCAGTTAGATGACTGGGGGTGTGTCAGAATGCCGAAAGTCATCCTCCCGAGGATTCACAGATACTGGATCCCGAGGGAGCAGTGTGCGGTCAGTTAGATGACTGGGGGTGGGTCCAAATGGCGATAGGCAACCTCCCGAGGATTCACAGATACTGGATCCCGAGGGAGCAGTGTGCGGTCTGTTAGATGACTGGGGGTGCGGGTGTGCTCTGGGTTGCTGTTTGTGTGGATGTTTCTGGAGGTTGGTGGGGTTCTGTGGTGGTTGAGCAATGGACGACTGCGGAGCGTGAGGAGTCAGATGGGTGCTGTGGGAGTGGCTGATGTGCGGTTATGTGCCCGTAGAATCAAGATTAGATACACGGATATTGTTTTGCTGGTCAGGCCAGTGCGGGAGCGGAGATGCATTCGCGGTGCTTGTGTGGGAGGGGGTGTGTGTCGACGGCCTCTGGGTCTGACGGCTGAGATATGGGCTGGCTGTGTGTTCAATAGAGGCCTGTTGGTCAGTGCCAAATCCCTGGGAGCCGTGGAGTCTGCTGGGTAGGAATAGCCGCAGTGTGAGCTGATGGGGAGGAGTGGAGTCAGCGAGAATGTGGGCGGTATGTGGTCATTGGAAAATGAGGTGTCAGTGGAAAACAACGTATTGGGATTTGTGTCCATCGGGGTCATATGGGCGGTTGACATTGAGTAGGGGCTGCTGGGGAGGGCTGTGATCACTGGGGATGTGGAAATATTTGAGGGCAGTGGGAAATGGTGAAGGGTTTGTAATGTCAGTTGTAACGCGGAGGAAGGATGGCGTCGCTGGGAACGAGTAGTTGTGTCGGGACAATACGACTTGGGCCGTAAGTAGAAACAACCGGGTTTGTGTGGACCCATCCGGGACACTGCAGTGTCCGGCGTCACTGGGGACTGGTGTGGGAGTTGTGGTGTTAATCGGAACGTGAACGAGGTGTGCGGTCATTGGGATGTGTTGAGTTTTTGGTTATTGACGACGTGGAGCGACATCGGGTCAATGGGAACTGCTGGGCGGATCTGCTCTTCTTTGGACTGTGGAGAAAGTATGCTGTCAGATAATCAACCGGGAGGTTGTTGGAGCGGTGTGGGGTCAGTGCGAACTTCGGGAATGAGTGGGGTCAGTGGGTAATCGGAGGTCGGGGCAGAGACTGTGTTCTGGTGCGGAGGTAAAGGGCAGAGGAGCTGTTGCTAATGAGCTCGGTCAGAAGAAGCGTGCGGAGGTGAGGGCTGTGGCGGCTGGGTGAGAGGTGGAGGCCGTGGAAGCTGGAGTTGAGTTACAGGTCGTGATGACTGTTTGGGAGGTGGAGACCGTGGATGTTGTTGCAGGAGCTGGAGGCCGTGATGACTGTTTAGGAGGTGGTGTCCGTGGATACTGCTGAAGGCGGTGGAGTCCCTGCTGACTGGTTGGGGCTGTGGAGTCCCTGGTGACTGGTGTGGTGGAGGAGTCCGTGGTGACTGGTGGGGAGGAGGAGGCCGTGGTGACTGGTGGGGTGGTGGAGTCCGTGGTGACTGGTGGGGAGGTGGAGTCCGTGGTGACTGGTGGGGAGGTGGAGATCGTGGTGACTGGTGGGGAGGCGGAGTCCCTGGTGACTGGTGTGGTGGAGGAGTCCGTGGTGACTGGTGGGGAGGAGGAGTCCGTGGTGACTGGTGGGGAGGTGGAGTCCGTGGTGACTGGTGGGGTGGAGGAATCCCTGGTGACTGGTGGGGTGGAGGAGTCCCTGGAGACTGGTGGGGTGAAGGAGGCCGTGGTGACTGGTGGGGAGGTGGAGTCCGTGGTGACTGGTGGGGAGGAGGTGTCCGTGGTGACTGGTGGGGAGGTGGAGTCCCTGGTGACTGGTGGGGAGGAGCAGTCCGTGGTGACTGGTGGGGAGGAGGAGTCCGTGGTGACTGGTGGGGTGGTGGAGTCCGTGGTGACTGGTGGGGAGGAGGAGTCCGTGGTGACTGGTGGGGTGGAGGAGGCTGTGGTGACGGGTGGGGTGGTGGAGTCCGTGGTGACTGGTGGGGAGGTGGAGTCCGTGATGACTGGTGGGGTGGAGGAGGCCGTGGTGACTGGTGGGGTGGAGGAGTCCGTGGTGACTGGTGGGGTGGAGGAGGCCGTGGTGACTGGTGGGGAGGTGGAGTCCGTGGTGACTGGTGGGGTGGAGGAGTCCGTGGTGACTGGTGGGGTGGAGGAGGCCGTGATGACTGGTGGGGTGGAGGAGGCCGTGGTGACTGGTGGGGAGGTGGAGTCCGTGGTGACTGGTGGGGTGGAGGAGTCCGTGGTGACTGGTGGGTTGGAGGAGGCTGTGGTGACTGGTGGGGAGGTGGAGTCCGTGGTGACTGGTGGGGTGGAGGAGGCCGTGGTGACTGGTGCGGTGGAGGAGTCCGTGGTGACTGGTGGGGTGGAGGAGGCCGTGTTGACTGGTGGGGAGGTGGAGTCCGTGGTGAATGGTGGGGAGGAGGAGTCCGTGGTGACTGGTGGGGTGGAGGAGTCCTTGGTGACTGGTGGGGATGTGGAGCACGTGGTGACTGGTGGGGTGGAGGAGTCCGTGGTGACTGGTGGGGAGGAGGAGTCCTTGGTGACTGGTGGGGTGGTGGTCCGTGGTGACTGGTGGGGAGGTGGAGTCCGTGGTGACTGGTGGGATGGTGGAGTCCGTGGTGACTGGTGGGGCGGTGGAGTCCGTGGTGACTGGTGGGGCGGTGGAGTCCGTGGTGACTGATGGGGAGGTGGAGTCCGTGGTGACTGGTGGGGAGGTGGAGTACGTGGTGACTGGTGGGGTGGTGGAGTCCGTGGTGACTGGTGGGGTGGAGGAGTCCGTGGTGACTGGTGGGGAGGTGGAGTCCGTGGTGACTGGTGGGGAGGAGGAGTCCGTGGTGACTGGTGGGGAGGAGGAGTCCGTGGTGACTGGTGGGGAGGTGCAGTCCGTGGTGACTGGTGGGGTGGAGGAGGCCGTGGTGACTGGTGGGGTGGAGGAGGCCGTGGTGACTGGTGGGGAGGTGGAGTCCCTGGTGACTGGTGGGGAGGAGGAGTCCGTGGTGACTGGTGGGGAGGAGGAGTCCGTGGTGACTGGTGGGGTGGTGGAGTCCGTGGTGACTGCTGGGGAGGTGGAGTCCGTGGTGACTGGTGGGGCGGTGGAGTCCGTGGTGACTGATGGGGAGGTGGAGTCCGTGGTGACTGGTGGGGTGGTGGAGTCCGTGGTGACTGGTGGGGAGTTGGAGTCCGTGGTGACTGGTGGGGTGTTGGAGTCCGTGGTGACTGGTGGGGTGGTGGAGTCCTTGGTGACTGGTGGGGAGGTGGAGTCCGTGGTGACTGGTGGGGAGGTGGAGTCCCTGGTGACTGGTGGGGCGGAGGAGTCCGTTGTGACTGGTGGGGAGGTGGAGTCCGAGGTGACTGGTGGGGTGGTGGAGTCCGTGGTGACTGGTGGGGAGGTGGAGTCCGTGGTGACTGATGGGGAGGTGGAGTCCGTGGTGACTGGTGGGGAGGAGGAGGCCGTGGTGACTGGTGGGGAGGTGGAGTCTGTGGTGACTGGTGGGGTGGAGGAGTCCGTGGTGACTGGTGGGGAGGTGGAGTCGGTGGTGACTGGTGGGTGGAGGAGTCCGTGGTGACTGGTGGGGAGGTGGAGTCCGTGGTGACTGGTGGGGAGGTGGAGTCCGTGGTGACTGGTGGGGAGGTGGAGTCCGTGGTGACTGGTGGGGTGGAGGAGTCCGTGGTGACTGATGGGGAGGTGGAGTCCGTGGTGTCTGGTGGGGGTGGAGGAGTCCGTGGTGACTGGTGGGGTGGTGGTCCGTGGTGACTGGTGGGGAGGTGGAGTCCGTGGTGACTGGCGGGGTGGTGGAGTCCGTGGTGACTGGTGGGGGTGGAGGAGTCCGTGGTGACTGGTGGGGCAGTGGAGTCCGTGGTGACTGCTGGGGAGGTGGAGTCCGTTGTGACTGGTGGGGTGGAGGAGTCCGTGGTGACTGTTGGGGAGGGGGAGTCCGTGGTGACTGTTGGGGTGGAGGAGTCCGTGGTGACTGGTGGGATGGAGGAGTCCCTGGTGACTGGTGGTGTGGAGGAGTCCCTGGGGACTGGTGGGGTGAAGGAGGCCGTGGAGACTGGTGGGGAGGTGGAGTCCGTGGTGACTGGTGGGGAGGAGGAGTCCGTGGTGACTGGTGGGGAGGTGGAGTCCCTGGTGACTGGTGGGGAGGAGCGGTCCGTGGTGACTGGTGGGGAGGAGGAGTCCGTGGTGACTGGTGGGGTGGAGGAGGCCGTGGTGACTGGTGGGGTGGAGGAGGCCGTGGTGACTGGTGGGGTGGAGGAGTCCGTGGTGAGGGGTGGGGTGGTGGTGTCCGTGGTGACTGGTGGGGAGGAGGAGTCCGTGGTGACTGGTGGGGTGGAGGAGGCCGTGGTGACGGGTGGGGTGGTGGAGTCCGTGGTGACTGGTGGGGAGGTGGAGTCCGTGGTGACTGGTGGGGTGGAGGAGGCCGTGGTGACTGGTGGGGTGGAGGAGTCCGTGGTGACTGGTGGGGTGGAGGAGGCCGTGGTGACTGGTGGGGAGGTGGAGTCCGTGGTGACTGGTGGGGAGGAGGAGTCCGTGGTGACTGGTGGGGTGGAGGAGGCCGTGGTGACTGGTGGGGTGGAGGAGGCCGTGGTGACTGGTGGGTATGTGGAGTCCGTGGTGACTGGTGGGGAGGTGGAGTCCGTGGTGACTGGTGGGGAGGTGGAGTCCATGGTGACTGGTGGGGTGGTGGAGTCCGTGGTGACTGGTGGGGAGGAGGAGTCCGTGGTGACTGGTGGGGTGGTGGTCCGTGGTGACTGGTGGGGAGGTGGAGTCCGTGGTGACTGGTGGGGTGGTGGAGTCCGTGGTGACTGGTGGGGCGGTGGAGTCCTTGGTGACTGATGGGTAGGTGGAGTCCGTGGTGACTGATGGGGAGGTGGAGTCCGTGGTGACTGGTGGGGTGGTGGAGTCCGTGGTGACTGGTGGGGTGGAGGAGTCCGTGGTGACTGGTGGGGAGGTGGAGTCCGTGGTGACTGGTGGGGAGGAGGAGTCCGTGGTGACTGGTGGGGAGGAGGAGTCCGTGGTGACTGGTGGGGAGGTGGAGTCCCTGGTGACTGGTAGCGTGGAGGAGTCCGTGGAGACTGGTGGGGAGGTGGAGTCCGTGGTGACTGGTGGGGTGGAGGAGGCCGTGGTGACTGGTGGGGTGGAGGAGGCCGTGGTGACTGGTGGGGAGGTGGAGTCCCTGGTGACTGGTGGGGAGGAGGAGTCCGTGGTGACTGGTGGGGAGGAGGAGTCCGTGGTGACTGGCGGGGTGGTGGAGTCCGTGGTGACTGCTGGGGAGGTGGAGTCCGTGGTGACTGGTGGGGCGGTGGAGTCCGTGGTGACTGATGGGGAGGTGGAGTCCGTGGTGACTGGTGGGGTGGTGGAGTCCGTGGTGACTGGTGGGGAGTTGGAGTCCGTGGTGACTGGTGGGGTGGTGGAGTCCGTGGTGACTGGTGGGGTGGTGGAGTCCGTGGTGACTGGTGGGGAGGTGGAGTCCGTGGTGACTGGTGGGGAGGTGGAGTCCCTGGTGACTGGTGGGGTGGAGGAGTCCGTTGTGACTGGTGGGGAGGTGGAGTCCGTGGTGACTGGTGGGGAGGTGGAGTCCGTGGTGACTGGTGGTGTGGAGGAGTCCGTGGTGACTGGTGGGGAGGTGGAGTCGGTGGTGACTGGTGAGGAGGTGGAGTCCGTGGTGACTGGTGGGGAGGTGGAGTCCGTGGTGACTGGTGGGGTGGAGGAGTCCGTGGAGACTGGTGGGGAGGAGGAGACCGTGGTGACTGGTTGGGAGGAGGAGTCCGTGGTGACTGGTGAGGAGGTGGAGTCCGTGGTGACTGGTGGGGAGGAGGAGTCCGTGGTGACTGGTGGGGTGGAGGAGTCCGTGGAGACTGGTGGGGAGGAGGAGACCGTGGTGACTGGTTGGGAGGAGGAGTCCGTCGTGACTGGTGAGGTGGTGGAGTCCGTGGTGACTTGTGGGGTGGAGGAGTCCGTGGTGACTGATGGGGAGGTGGAGACCGTGGTGACTGGTGGGGGTGGAGGAGTCCGTGGTGACTGGTGGGGTGGTGGTCCGTGGTGACTGGTGGGGAGGTGGAGTCCGTGGTGACTGGCGGGGTGGTGGAGTCCGTGGTGACTGGTGGGGGTGGAGGAGTCCGTGGTGACTGGTGGGGTGGTGGAGTCCGTGGTGACTAGTGGGGAGGTGGAGTCCGTGGTGACTGGTGGGGTGGTGGATTTCGTGGAGACTGTTGGGGAGGAGGAGTCCGTGGTGACTGGTGGGGAGGTGGAGTCCCTGGTGACTGGTGGGGAGGAGGAGTCCGTGGTGACTGGTGGGGAGGTGGAGTCCGTGGTGACTGGTGGGGAGGTGGAGTCCGTGGTGACTGGTGGGGTGGTGGAGTCCGTGGTGACTGGTGGGGAGGAGGAGTCCGTGGTGACTGGTGGGGAGGTGGAGTCAGTTGTGACTGGTGGGGTGGAGGAGTCCGTGGTGACTGGTGGGGAGGAGGAGTCCGTGGTGACTGGTGGGGTGGTGGTCCGTGGTGAATGGTGGGGAGGTGGAGTCCCTGGTGACTGGTGGGGAGGAGGAGTCCGTGGTGACTGGTGGGGAGGAGGAGTCCGTGGTGACTGGCGGGGTGGTGGAGTCCGTGGTGACTGCTGGGGAGGTGGAGTCCGTGGTGACTGGTGGGGCGGTGGAGTCCGTGGTGACTGATGGGGAGGTGGAGTCCGTGGTGACTGGTGGGGTGGTGGAGTCCGTGGTGACTGGTGGGGAGTTGGAGTCCGTGGTGACTGGTGGGGTGGTGGAGTCCGTGGTGACTGGTGGGGTGGTGGAGTCCGTGGTGACTGGTGGGGAGGTGGAGTCCGTGGTGACTGGTGGGGAGGTGGAGTCCCTGGTGACTGGTGGGGTGGAGGAGTCCGTTGTGACTGGTGGGGAGGTGGAGTCCGTGGTGACTGGTGGGGAGGTGGAGTCCGTGGTGACTGGTGGTGTGGAGGAGTCCGTGGTGACTGGTGGGGAGGTGGAGTCGGTGGTGACTGGTGAGGAGGTGGAGTCCGTGGTGACTGGTGGGGAGGTGGAGTCCGTGGTGACTGGTGGGGTGGAGGAGTCCGTGGAGACTGGTGGGGAGGAGGAGACCGTGGTGACTGGTTGGGAGGAGGAGTCCGTGGTGACTGGTGAGGAGGTGGAGTCCGTGGTGACTGGTGGGGAGGAGGAGTCCGTGGTGACTGGTGGGGTGGAGGAGTCCGTGGAGACTGGTGGGGAGGAGGAGACCGTGGTGACTGGTTGGGAGGAGGAGTCCGTCGTGACTGGTGAGGTGGTGGAGTCCGTGGTGACTTGTGGGGTGGAGGAGTCCGTGGTGACTGATGGGGAGGTGGAGACCGTGGTGACTGGTGGGGGTGGAGGAGTCCGTGGTGACTGGTGGGGTGGTGGTCCGTGGTGACTGGTGGGGAGGTGGAGTCCGTGGTGACTGGCGGGGTGGTGGAGTCCGTGGTGACTGGTGGGGGTGGAGGAGTCCGTGGTGACTGGTGGGGTGGTGGAGTCCGTGGTGACTAGTGGGGAGGTGGAGTCCGTGGTGACTGGTGGGGTGGTGGATTTCGTGGAGACTGTTGGGGAGGAGGAGTCCGTGGTGACTGGTGGGGAGGTGGAGTCCCTGGTGACTGGTGGGGAGGAGGAGTCCGTGGTGACTGGTGGGGAGGTGGAGTCCGTGGTGACTGGTGGGGAGGTGGAGTCCGTGGTGACTGGTGGGGTGGTGGAGTCCGTGGTGACTGGTGGGGAGGAGGAGTCCGTGGTGACTGGTGGGGAGGTGGAGTCAGTTGTGACTGGTGGGGTGGAGGAGTCCGTGGTGACTGGTGGGGAGGAGGAGTCCGTGGTGACTGGTGGGGTGGTGGTCCGTGGTGAATGGTGGGGAGGTGGAGTCCGTGGTGACTGGTGGGGTGGTGGTGTCCGTGGTGACTGGTGGGGAGGTGGAGTCCGTGGTGACTGGTGGGGAGGTGGAGTCCGTGGTGACTGGTGGGGAGTAGGAGTCCGTGGTGACTGGTGGGCAGGAGGAGTCCGTGGTGACTGGTGGGGAGGTGGAGTCCGTGGTGACTGGTGGGGAGGAGGAGTCCGTGGTGACTGGTGGGGAGGAGGAGTCCGTGGTGACTGGTGGGGTGGTGGTCCGTGGTGACTGGTGGGGAGGTGGAGTCCGTGGTGACTGGTGGGGTGGTGGTGTCCGTGGTGACTGGTGGGGAGGTGGAGTCCGTGGCGACTGGTGGGGAGGTGGAGTCCGTGGTGACTGGTGGGGAGTAGGAGTCCGTGGTGACTGGTGGGGAGGAGGAGTCCGTGGTGACTGGTGGGGAGGTGGAGTCCGTGGTGACTGGTGGGCAGGTGGAGTCCCTGGTGACTGGTGGGGAGGTGGAGGCCGTGGATGCTGCTGAAGTCGGTGGAGTCCCTGGTGACTGGTGGTGTGGTGGAGTCCCTGGTGACTGGTGGGGAGGAGGAGTCCGTGGTGACTGGTGGGGAGGTGGAGTCCCTGGTGACTGGTGGTGTGGTGGAGTCCCTGGTGACTGGTGGGGAGGAGGAGTCCGTGGTGACTGGTGGGGAGGTGGAGTCCGTGGTGACTGGTGGGCAGGTGGAGTCCGTGGTGACTGGTGGGCAGGTGGAGTCCGTGGTGACTGGTGGGCAGGTGGAGTCCGTGGTGACTGGTGGGGAGGTGGAGTCCGTGGTGACTGGTGGGGAGGAGGAGTCCGTGGTGACTGGTGGGGAGGTGGAGTCCCTGGTGACTGGTGGTGTGGTGGAGTCCCTGGTGACTGGTGGGGAGGAGGAGTCCGTGGTGACTGGTGGGGAGGTGGAGTCCGTGGTGACTGGTGGGGAGGTGGAGTCCGTGGTGACTGGTGGGGTGGAGGAGTCCGTGGTGACTGATGGGGAGGTGGAGTCCGTGGTGTCTGGTGGGGGTGGAGGAGTCCGTGGTGACTGGTGGGGTGGTGGTCCGTGGTGACTGGTGGGGAGGTGGAGTCCGTGGTGACTGGCGGGGTGGTGGAGTCCGTGGTGACTGGTGGGGGTGGAGGAGTCCGTGGTGACTGGTGGGGCAGTGGAGTCCGTGGTGACTGCTGGGGAGGTGGAGTCCGTTGTGACTGGTGGGGTGGAGGAGTCCGTGGTGACTGTTGGGGAGGGGGAGTCCGTGGTGACTGTTGGGGTGGAGGAGTCCGTGGTGACTGGTGGGATGGAGGAGTCCCTGGTGACTGGTGGTGTGGAGGAGTCCCTGGGGACTGGTGGGGTGAAGGAGGCCGTGGAGACTGGTGGGGAGGTGGAGTCCGTGGTGACTGGTGGGGAGGAGGAGTCCGTGGTGACTGGTGGGGAGGTGGAGTCCCTGGTGACTGGTGGGGAGGAGCAGTCCGTGGTGACTGGTGGGGAGGAGGAGTCCGTGGTGACTGGTGGGGTGGAGGAGGCCGTGGTGACTGGTGGGGTGGAGGAGGCCGTGGTGACTGGTGGGGTGGAGGAGTCCGTGGTGAGGGGTGGGGTGGTGGTGTCCGTGGTGACTGGTGGGGAGGAGGAGTCCGTGGTGACTGGTGGGGTGGAGGAGGCCGTGGTGACGGGTGGGGTGGTGGAGTCCGTGGTGACTGGTGGGGAGGTGGAGTCCCTGGTGACTGGTGGGGTGGAGGAGGCCGTGGTGACTGGTGGGGTGGAGGAGTCCGTGGTGACTGGTGGGGTGGAGGAGGCCGTGGTGACTGGTGGGGAGGTGGAGTCCGTGGTGACTGGTGGGGAGGAGGAGTCCGTGGTGACTGGTGGGGTGGAGGAGGCCGTGGTGACTGGTGGGGTGGAGGAGGCCGTGGTGACTGGTGGGGATGTGGAGTCCGTGGTGACTGGTGGGGAGGTGGAGTCCGTGGTGACTGGTGGGGAGGTGGAGTCCATGGTGACTGGTGGGGTGGTGGAGTCCGTGGTGACTGGTGGGGAGGAGGAGTCCGTGGTGACTGGTGGGGTGGTGGTCCGTGGTGACTGGTGGGGAGGTGGAGTCCGTGGTGACTGGTGGGGTGGTGGAGTCCGTGGTGACTGGTGGGGCGGTGGAGTCCTTGGTGACTGATGGGGAGGTGGAGTCCGTGGTGACTGATGGGGAGGTGGAGTCCGTGGTGACTGGTGGGGTGGTGGAGTCCGTGGTGACTGGTGGGGTGGAGGAGTCCGTGGTGACTGGTGGGGAGGTGGAGTCCGTGGTGACTGGTGGGGAGGAGGAGTCCGTGGTGACTGGTGGGGAGGAGGAGTCCGTGGTGACTGGTGGGGAGGTGGAGTCCCTGGTGACTGGTAGCGTGGAGGAGTCCGTGGAGACTGGTGGGGAGGTGGAGTCCGTGGTGACTGGTGGGGTGGAGGAGGCCGTGGTGACTGGTGGGGTGGAGGAGGCCGTGGTGACTGGTGGGGAGGTGGAGTCCCTGGTGACTGGTGGGGAGGAGGAGTCCGTGGTGACTGGTGGGGAGGAGGAGTCCGTGGTGACTGGCGGGGTGGTGGAGTCCGTGGTGACTGCTGGGGAGGTGGAGTCCGTGGTGACTGGTGGGGCGGTGGAGTCCGTGGTGACTGATGGGGAGGTGGAGTCCGTGGTGACTGGTGGGGTGGTGGAGTCCGTGGTGACTGGTGGGGAGTTGGAGTCCGTGGTGACTGGTGGGGTGGTGGAGTCCGTGGTGACTGGTGGGGTGGTGGAGTCCGTGGTGACTGGTGGGGAGGTGGAGTCCGTGGTGACTGGTGGGGAGGTGGAGTCCCTGGTGACTGGTGGGGTGGAGGAGTCCGTTGTGACTGGTGGGGAGGTGGAGTCCGTGGTGACTGGTGGGGAGGTGGAGTCCGTGGTGACTGGTGGTGTGGAGGAGTCCGTGGTGACTGGTGGGGAGGTGGAGTCGGTGGTGACTGGTGAGGAGGTGGAGTCCGTGGTGACTGGTGGGGAGGTGGAGTCCGTGGTGACTGGTGGGGTGGAGGAGTCCGTGGAGACTGGTGGGGAGGAGGAGACCGTGGTGACTGGTTGGGAGGAGGAGTCCGTGGTGACTGGTGAGGAGGTGGAGTCCGTGGTGACTGGTGGGGAGGAGGAGTCCGTGGTGACTGGTGGGGTGGAGGAGTCCGTGGAGACTGGTGGGGAGGAGGAGTCCGTGGTGACTGGTTGGGAGGAGGAGTCCGTCGTGACTGGTGAGGTGGTGGAGTCCGTGGTGACTTGTGGGGTGGAGGAGTCCGTGGTGACTGATGGGGAGGTGGAGACCGTGGTGACTGGTGGGGGTGGAGGAGTCCGTGGTGACTGGTGGGTTGGTGGTCCGTGGTGACTGGTGGGGAGGTGGAGTCCGTGGTGACTGGCGGGGTGGTGGAGTCCGTGGTGACTGGTGGGGGTGTAGGAGTCCGTGGTGACTGGTGGGGTGGTGGAGTCCGTGGTGACTAGTGGGGAGGTGGAGTCCGTGGTGACTGGTGGGGTGGTGGATTTCGTGGAGACTGTTGGGGAGGAGGAGTCCGTGGTGACTGGTGGGGAGGTGGAGTCCCTGGTGACTGGTGGGGAGGAGGAGTCCGTGGTGACTGGTGGGGAGGTGGAGTCAGTTGTGACTGGTGGGGTGGAGGAGTCCGTGGTGACTGGTGGGGAGGAGGAGTCCGTGGTGACTGGTGGGGTGGTGGTCCGTGGTGAATGGTGGGGAGGTGGAGTCCGTGGCGACTGGTGGGGAGGTGGAGTCCGTGGTGACTGGTGGGGAGTAGGAGTCCGTGGTGACTGGTGGGGAGGAGGAGTCCGTGGTGACTGGTGGGGAGGTGGAGTCCGTGGTGACTGGTGGGCAGGTGGAGTCCCTGGTGACTGGTGGGGAGGTGGAGGCCGTGGATGCTGCTGAAGTCGGTGGAGTCCCTGGTGACTGGTGGTGTGGTGGAGTCCCTGGTGACTGGTGGGGAGGAGGAGTCCGTGGTGACTGGTGGGGAGGTGGAGTCCCTGGTGACTGGTGGTGTGGTGGAGTCCCTGGTGACTGGTGGGGAGGAGGAGTCCGTGGTGACTGGTGGGGAGGTGGAGTCCGTGGTGACTGGTGGGCAGGTGGAGTCCGTGGTGACTGGTGGGCAGGTGGAGTCCGTGGTGACTGGTGGGCAGGTGGAGTCCGTGGTGACTGGTGGGGAGGTGGAGTCCGTGGTGACTGGTGGGGAGGAGGAGTCCGTGGTGACTGGTGGGGAGGTGGAGTCCCTGGTGACTGGTGGTGTGGTGGAGTCCCTGGTGACTGGTGGGGAGGAGGAGTCCGTGGTGACTGGTGGGGAGGTGGAGTCCGTGGTGACTGGTGGGCAGCTAGAGTCCGTGGTGACTGGTGGGCAAGTGGAGTCCGTGGTGACTGGTGGGGAGGTGGAGGCCGTGGATGCTGCTGAAGTCGGTGGAGTCCGTGGTGACTGGTGGGGAGGTGGAGTCCGTGGTGACTGGTGGGGAGGAGGAGTCCGTGGTGACTGTTGGGGTGGTGGAGTCCGTGGTGACTGGTGGGGAGGTGGAGTCCGTGGTGACTGGTGGGGAGGAGGAGTCCGTGGTGACTGTTGGGGTGGTGGAGTCCGTGGTGACTGGTGGGGAGGAGGAGTCCGTGGTGACTGGTGGGGAGGTGGAGTCCGTGGTGACTGGTGGGGAGGTGGAGTCCCTGGTGACTGGTGGGGAGGAGGAGTCCGTGGTGACTGGTGGGGAGGAGGAGTCCGTGGTGACTGGTTGGTGTGGAGTAGTCCGTGGTGACAGGTGGGGAGGAGGAGTCCGTGGTGACTGGTGGGGTGTTGGAGTCCGTGGTGACTGCTGGTGAGGTGGAGTCCGTGGTGACTGGTGGGGCGGTGGAGTCCGTGGTGACTGATGGGGAGGTGGAGTCCGTGGTGACTGGTGGGGTGGTGGAGTCCGTGGTGACTGGTGGGGAGTTGGAGTCCGTGGTGACTGGTGGGGTGGTGGAGTCCGTGGTGACTGGTGGGGTGGTGGAGTCCCTGGTGACTGGTGGGGAGGTGGAGTACGTGGTGACTGGTGGGGAGGTGGAGTCCCTGGTGACTGGTGGGGTGGAGGAGTCCGTTGTGACTGGTGGGGAGGTGGAGTCTGTGGTGACTGGTGGGGAGGTGGAGTCCGTGGTGACTGGTGGGGTGGAGGTGTCCGTGGTGACTGGTGGGGAGGTGGAGTCGGCGTTGACTGGTGGGTGGAGGAGTCCGTGGTGACTGGTGGGGAGGTGGAGTCCGTGGTGACTGGTGGGGAGGTGGAGTCCGTGGTGACTGGTGGGGTGGTGGAGTCCGTGGTGACTGGTGGGGAGGAGGATTCCGTGGTGACTGGTGGGGTGGAGGAATCCGTGGTGACTGGTGGGGAGGAGGAGGCCGTGGTGACTGGTTGGGAGGAGGAGTCCGTGGTGACTGGTGGGGTGGTGGAGTCCGTGATGACTGGTGGGGTGGAGGAGTCCGTGGTGACTGATGGGGAGGTGGAGTCCGTGGTGACTGGTGGGGGTGGAGGAGTCCGTGGTGACTGGTGGGGTGGTGGTCCGTGGTGACTGGTGGGGTGCTGGAGTCCGTGGTGACTGGTGGGGTGGTGGAGTCCGTGGTGACTGGTGGGGGTGGAGGAGTCCGTGGTGACTGGTGGGGAGGTGGAGTCCGTGGTGACTGGTGGGGTGGTGGTGTCCGTGGTGACTGGTGGGGAGGTGGAGTCCGTGGTGACTGGTGGGGAGGTGGAGTCCGTGGTGACTGATGGGGAGGTGGAGTCCGTGGTGACTGATGGGGAGGTGGAGTCCGTGGTGACTGGTCGGGTGGTGGAGTCCGTGGTGACTGGTGGGGTGGAGGAGTCCGTGGTGACTGGTGGGGAGGTGGAGTCCGTGGTGACTGGTGGGGAGGAGGAGTCCGTGGAGACTGGTGGGGAGGAGGAGTCCGTGGTGACTGGTGGGGAGGTGGAGTCCCTGGTGACTGGTGGCGTGGAGGAGTCCGTGGAGACTGGTGGGGAGGTGGAGTCCGTGGTGACTGGTGGGGTGGAGGAGGCCGTGGTGACTGGTGGGGTGGAGGAGGCCGTGGTGACTGGTGGGGAGGTGGAGTCCCTGGTGACTGGTGGGGAGGAGGAGTCCGTGGTGACTGGTGGGGAGGAGGAGTCCGAGGTGACTGGCGGGGGTGGTGGAGTCCGTGGTGACTGCTGGGGAGGTGGAGTCCGTGGTGACTGGTGGGGCGGTGGAGTCCGTGGTGACTGATGGGGAGGTGGAGTCCGTGGTGACTGGTGGGGTGATGGAGTCCGTGGTGACTGGTGGGGAGTTGGAGTCCGTGGTGACTGGTGGGGTGGTGGAGTCCGTGGTGACTGGTGGGGTGGTGGAGTCCGTGGTGACTGGTGGGGAGGTGGAGTCCGTGGTGACTGGTGGGGAGGTGGAGTCCCTGGTGACTGGTGGGGTGGAGGAGTCCTTTGTGACTGGTGGGGAGGTGGAGTCCGTGGTGACTGGTGGGGAGGTGGAGTCCGTGGTGACTGGTGGTGTGGAGGTGTCCGTGGTGACTGGTGGGGAGGTGGAGTCGGTGGTGACTGGTGAGGAGGTGGAGTCCGTGGTGACTGGTGGGGAGGTGGAGTCCGTGGTGACTGGTGGGGTGGAGGAGTCCGTGGAGACTGGTGGGGAGGAGGAGACCGTGGTGACTGGTTGGGAGGAGGAGTCCGTGGTGACTGGTGAGGAGGTGGAGTCCGTGGTGACTGGTGGGGAGGAGGAGTCCGTGGTGACTGGTGGTGTGGAGGAGTCCGTGGAGACTGGTGGGGAGGAGGAGACCGTGGTGACTGGTTGGGAGGAGGAGTCCGTCGTGACTGGTGAGGTGGTGGAGTCCGTGGTGACTGGTGGGGTGGAGGAGTCCGTGGTGACTGATGGGGAGGTGGAGACCGTGGTGACTGGTGGGGGTGGAGGAGTCCGTGGTGACTGGTGGGGTGGTGGTCCGTGGTGACTGGTGGGGAGGTGGAGTCCGTGGTGACTGGCGGGGTGGTGGAGTCCGTGGTGACTGGTGGGGGTGGAGGAGTCCGTGGTGACTGGTGGGGTGGTGGAGTCCGTGGTGACTGGTGGGGAGGTGGAGTCCGTCGTGACTGGTGGGGTGGTGGAGTTCGTGGAGACTGTTGGGGAGGAGGAGTCCGTGGTGACTGGTGGGGAGGTGGAGTCCCTGGTGACTGGTGGGGAGGAGGAGTCCGTGGTGACTGGTGGGGAGGTGGAGTCCGTGGTGACTGGTGGGGAGGTGGAGTCCGTGGTGACTGGTGGGGTGGTGGAGTCCGTGGTGACTGGTGGGGAGGAGGAGTCCGTGGTGACTGGTGGGGAGGTGGAGTCAGTTGTGACTGGTGGGGTGGAGGAGTCCGTGGTGACTGGTGGGGAGGTGGAGTCCGTGGTGACTGGTGGGGAGGAGGAGTCCGTGGTGACTGGTGCGGAGGTGCAGGCCGTGGATGCTGCTGAAGTCGGTGGAGTCCCTGGTGACTGGTGTGGTGGTGGAGTCCGTGGTGACTGGTGGGGAGGAGGAGTCCGTGGTGACTTGTGTGGAGGAGGAGTCCGTGGTGACTGGTGGGGTGGTGGAGTCCGTGGTGACTGCAGGGGAGGTGGAGTCCGTGGTGACTGGTGGGGCGGTGGAGTCCGTGGTGACTGATGGGGAGGTGGAGTCCGTGGTGACTGGTGGGGTGGTGGAGTCCGTGGTGACTGGTGGGGAGTTGGAGTCCGTGGTGTCTAGTGGGGTGGTGGAGTCCGTGGTGACTGGTGGGGTGGTGGAGTCCCTGGTGACTGGTGGGGAGGTGGAGTACGTGGTGACTGGTGGGGAGGTGGAGTCCCTGGTGACTGGTGGGGTGGAGGAGTCCGTTGTGACTGGTGGGGAGGTGGAGTCTGTGGTGACTGGTGGGGAGGTGGAGTCCGTGGTGACTGGTGGGGTGGAGGTGTCCGTGGTGACTGGTGGGGAGGTGGAGTCGGTGTTGACTGGTGGGTGGAGGAGTCCGTGGTGACTGGTGGGGAGGTGGAGTCCGTGGTGACTGGTGGGGAGGTGGAGTCCGTGGTGACTGGTGGGGTGGTGGAGTCCGTGGTGACTGGTGGGGAGGAGGATTCCGTGGTGACTGGTGGGGTGGAGGAGTCCGTGGTGACTGGTGGGGAGGAGGAGGCCGTGGTGACTGGTTGGGAGGAGGAGTCCGTGGTGACTGGTGGGGTGGTGGAGTCCGTGATGACTGGTGGGGTGGAGGAGTCCGTGGTGACTGATGGGGAGGTGGAGTCCGTGGTGACTGGTGGGGGTGGAGGAGTCCGTGGTGACTGGTGGGGTGGTGGTCCGTGGTGACTGGTGGGGTGCTGGAGTCCGTGGTGACTGGTGGGGTGGTGGAGTCCGTGGTGACTGGTGGGGGTGGAGGAGTCCGTGGTGACTGGTGGGGAGGTGGAGTCCGTGGTGACTGGTGGGGTGGAGGTGTCCGTGGTGACTGGTGGGGAGGTGGAGTCCGTGGTGACTGGTGGGGAGGTGGAGTCCGTGGTGACTGATGGGGAGGTGGAGTCCGTGGTGACTGATGGGGAGGTGGAGTCCGTGGTGACTGGTGGGGTGGTGGAGTCCGTGGTGACTGGTGGGGTGGAGGAGTCCGTGGTGACTGGTGGGGAGGTGGAGTCCGTGGTGACTGGTGGGGAGGAGGAGTCCGTGGTGACTGGTGGGGAGGAGGAGTCCGTGGTGACTGGTGGGGAGGTGGAGTCCCTGGTGACTGGTGGCGTGGAGGTGTCCGTGGAGACTGGTGGGGAGGTGGAGTCCGTGGTGACTGGTGGGGTGGAGGAGGCCGTGGTGACTGGTGGGGTGGAGGAGGCCGTGGTGACTGGTGGGGAGGTGGAGTCCCTGGTGACTGGTGGGGAGGAGGAGTCCGTGGTGACTGCTGGGGAGGAGGAGTCCGAGGTGACTGGCGGGGTGGTGGAGTCCGTGGTGACTGCTGGGGAGGTGGAGTCCGTGGTGACTGGTGGGGCGGTGGAGTCCGTGGTGACTGATGGGGAGGTGGAGTCCCTGGTGACTGGTGGGGTGGAGGAGTCCGTTGTGACTGGTGGGGAGGTGGAGTCCGTGGTGACTGGTGGGGTGGAGGAGGCCGTGGTGACTGGTGGGGTGGAGGAGGCCGTGGTGACTGGTGGGGAGGTGGAGTCCCTGGTGACTGGTGGGGAGGAGGAGTCCGTGGTGACTGCTGGGGAGGTGGAGTCCGTGGTGACTGGTGGGGCGGTGGAGTCCGTGGTGACTGATGGGGAGGTGGAGTCCGTGGTGACTGGTGGGGTGATGGAGTCCGTGGTGACTGGTGGGGAGTTGGAGTCCGTGGTGACTGGTGGGGTGGTGGAGTCCGTGGTGACTGGTGGGGTGGTGGAGTCCGTGGTGACTGGTGGGGAGGTGGAGTCCGTGGTGACTGGTGGGGAGGTGGAGTCCCTGGTGACTGGTGGGGTGGAGGAGTCCGTTGTGACTGGTGGGGAGGTGGAGTCCGTGGTGACTGGTGGGGAGGTGGAGTCCGTGGTGACTGGTGGAGTGGAGGAGTCCGTGGTGACTGGTGGGGAGGTGGAGTCGGTGGTGACTGGTGAGGAGGTGGAGTCCGTGGTGACTGGTGGGTAGGTGGAGTCCGTGGTGACTGGTGGGGTGGAGGAGTCCGTGGAGACTGGTGGGGAGGAGGAGAGGTGACTGGTTGGGAGGAGGAGTCCGTGGTGACTGGTGAGGAGGTGGAGTCCGTGGTGACTGGTGGGGAGGAGGAGTCCGTGGTGACTGGTGGTGTGGAGGAGTCCGTGGAGACTGGTGGGGAGGAGGAGACCGTGGTGACTGGTTGGGAGGAGGAGTCCGTCGTGACTGGTGAGGTGGTGGAGTCCGTGGTGACTGGTGGGGTGGAGGAGTCCGTGGTGACTGATGGGAGGTGGAGACCGTGGTGACTGGTGGGGGTGGAGGAGACCGTGGTGACTGGTGGGGTGGTGGTCCGTGGTTGACTGGTGGGGAGGTGGAGTCCCTGGTGACTGGCGGGGTGGTGGAGTCCGTGGTGACTGGTGGGGGTGGAGGAGTCCGTGGTGACTGGTGGGGTGGTGGAGTCCGTGGTGACTGGTGGGGAGGTGGAGTCCGTCGTGACTGGTGGGGTGGTGGAGTTCGTGGAGACTGTTGGGGAGGAGGAGTCCGTGGTGACTGGTGGGGAGGTGGAGTCCCTGGTGACTGGTGGGGAGGAGGAGTCCGTGGTGACTGGTGGGGAGGTGGAGTCCGTGGTGACTGGTGGGGAGGTGGAGTCCGTGGTGACTGGTGGGGTGGTGGAGTCCGTGGTGACTGGTGGGGAGGAGGAGTCCGTGGTGACTGGTGGGGAGGTGGAGTCAGTTGTGACTGGTGGGGTGGAGGAGTCCGTGGTGACTGGTGGGGAGGTGGAGTCCGTGGTGACTGGTGGGGAGGTGGAGTCCGTGGTGACTGGTGTGGAGGAGGAGTCCGTGGTGACTGATGGGGTGGTGGAGTCCGTGGTGACTGGTGGGAGGAGGAGTCCGTGGTGACTGGTGGGGAGGTGGAGTCCGTGGTGACTGGTGGGGAGGAGGAGTCCGTGGTGACTGGTGGGGAGGAGGAGTCCGTGGTGACTGGTGGGGTGGTGGTCCGTGGTGAATGGTGGGGAGGTGGAGTCCGTGGTGACTGGTTGGGTGGTGGAGTCCGTGGTGACTGGTGGGGAGGTGAGTCCGTGGTGACTGGTGTGGAGGTGGAGTCCGTGGTGACTGGTGGGGGAGTAGGAGTCCGTGGTGACTGGTGGGCAAGGAGGAGTTCGTGGTGACTGGTGGGGAGGTGGAGACCGTGGTGACTGGTGGGGAGGAGGAGTCCGTGGTGACTGGTGGGGAGGAGGAGTCCGTGGTGACTGGTGGGGTGGTGGTCCGTGGTGACGGGTGGGGAGGTGGAGTCCGTGGTGACTGGTGGGGTGGTGGTGTCCGTGGTGACTGGTGGGGAGGTGGAGTCCGTGGCGACTGGTGGGAGGTGGAGTCCGTGGTGACTGGTGGGGAGTAGGAGTCCGTGGTGACTGGTGGGGAGGAGGAGTCCGTGGTGACTGGTGGGGAGGGTGGAGTCCGTGGTGACTGGTGGGCAGGTGGAGTCCCTGGTGACTGGTGGGGAGGTGGAGGCCGTGGATGCTGCTGAAGTCGGTGGAGTCCCTGGTGACTGGTGGTGTGGTGGAGTCCCTGGTGACTGGTGGGGAGGAGGAGTCCGTGGTGACTGGTGGGGAGGTGGAGTCCCTGGTGACTGGTGGTGTGGTGGAGTCCCTGGTGACTGGTAGGGAGGAGGAGTCCGTGGTGACTGGTGGGGAGGTGGAGTCCGTGGTGACTGGTGGGCAGGTGGAGTCCGTGGTGACTGGTGGGCAGGTGGAGTCCGTGGTGACTGGTGGGCAGGTGGAGTCCGTGGTGACTGGTGGGGAGGTGGAGTCCGTGGTGACTGGTGGGGAGGAGGAGTCCGTGGTGACTGGTGGGGAGGTGGAGTCCCTGGTGACTGGTGGTGTGGTGGAGTCCCTGGTGACTGGTGGGGAGGAGGAGTCCGTGGTGACTGGTGGGGAGGTGGAGTCCGTGGTGACTGCTGGGCAGCTAGAGTCCGTGGTGACTGGTGGGCAGGTGGAGTCCGTGGTGACTGGTGGGGAGGTGGAGGCCGTGGATGCTGCTGAAGTCGGTGGAGTCAGTGGTGACTGGTGGGGAGGTGGAGTCCGTGGTGACTGATGGGGAGGAGGAGTCCGTGGTGACTGTTGGGGTGGTGGAGTCCGTGGTGACTGGTGGGGAGGTGGAGTCCGTGGTGACTGGTGGGGAGGAGGATTCCGTGGTGACTGTTGGGGTGGTGGAGTCCGTGGTGACTGGTGGGGAGGTGGAGTCCGTGGTGACTGGTGGGGAGGAGGAGTCCGTGGTGACTGGTGGGGAGGTGGAGTCCGTGGTGACTGGTGGGGAGGTGGAGTCCCTGGTGACTGGTGGGGAGGAGGAGTCCGTGGTGACTGGGGGGAGGAGGAGTCCGTGGTGACTGGTTGGTGTGGAGTAGTCCGTGGTGACAGGTGGGGAGGAGGAGTCCGTGGTGACTGGTGGGGTGGTGGAGTCCGTGGTGACTGCTGGGGAGGTGGAGTCCGTGGTGACTGGTGGGGCGGTGGAGTCCGTGGTGACTGATGGGGAGGTGGAGTCCGTGGTGACTGGTGGGGTGGTGGAGTCCGTGGTGACTGGTGGGGAGTTGGAGTCCGTGGTGACTGGTGGGGTGGTGGAGTCCGTGGTGACTGGTGGGGTGGTGGAGTCCCTGGTGACTGGTGGGGAGGTGGAGTACGTGGTGACTGGTGGGGAGGTGGAGTCCCTGGTGACTGGTGGGGTGGAGGAGTCCGTTGTGACTGGTGGGGAGGTGGAGTCTGTGGTGACTGGTGGGGAGGTGGAGTCCGTGGTGACTGGTGGGGTGGAGGTGTCCGTGGTGACTGGTGGGGAGGTGGAGTCGGTGTTGACTGGTGGGTGGAGGAGTCCGTGGTGACTGGTGGGGAGGTGGAGTCCGTGGTGACTGGTGGGGAGGTGGAGTCCGTGGTGACTGGTGGGGTGGTGGAGTCCGTGGTGACTGGTGGGGAGGAGGATTCCGTGGTGACTGGTGGGGAGGTGGAGTCAGTTGTGACTGGTGGGGTGGAGGAGTCCTTGGTGACTGGTGGGGAGGTGGAGTCCGTGGTGACTGGTGGGGAGGTGGAGTCCGTGGTGACTGGTGTGGAGGAGGAGTCCGTGGTGACTGATGGGGTGGTGGAGTCCGTGGTGACTGGTGGGGAGGAGGAGTCCGTGGTGACTGGTGGGGAGGTGGAGTCCGTGGTGACTGGTGGGGAGGAGGAGTCCGTGGTGACTGGTGGGGAGGAGGAGTCCGTGGTGACTGGTGGGGTGGTGGTCCGTGGTGAATGGTGGGGAGGTGGAGTCCGTGGTGACTGGTTGGGTGGTGGAGTCCGTGGTGACTGGTGGGGAGGTGGAGTCCGTGGTGACTGGTGGGGAGGTGGAGTCCGTGGTGACTGGTGGGGAGTAGGAGTCCGTGGTGACTGGTGGGCAGGAGGAGTTCGTGGTGACTGGTGGGGAGGTGGAGACCGTGGTGACTGGTGGGGAGGAGGAGTCCGTGGTGACTGGTGGGGAGGAGGAGTCCGTGGTGACTGGTGGGGTGGTGGTCCGTGGTGACGGGTGGGGAGGTGGAGTCCGTGGTGACTGGTGGGGTGGTGGTGTCCGTGGTGACTGGTGGGGAGGTGGAGTCCGTGGCGACTGGTGGGGAGGTGGAGTCCGTGGTGACTGGTGGGGAGTAGGAGTCCGTGGTGACTGGTGGGGAGGAGGAGTCCGTGGTGACTGGTGGGGAGGTGGAGTCCGTGGTGACTGGTGGGCAGGTGGAGTCCCTGGTGACTGGTGGGGAGGTGGAGGCCGTGGATGCTGCTGAAGTCGGTGGAGTCCCTGGTGACTGGTGGTGTGGTGGAGTCCCTGGTGACTGGTGGGGAGGAGGAGTCCGTGGTGACTGGTGGGGAGGTGGAGTCCCTGGTGACTGGTGGTGTGGTGGAGTCCCTGGTGACTGGTAGGGAGGAGGAGTCCGTGGTGACTGGTGGGGAGGTGGAGTCCGTGGTGACTGGTGGGCAGGTGGAGTCCGTGGTGACTGGTGGGCAGGTGGAGTCCGTGGTGACTGGTGGGCAGGTGGAGTCCGTGGTGACTGGTGGGGAGGTGCAGTCCGTGGTGACTGGTGGGGAGGAGGAGTCCGTGGTGACTGGTGGGGAGGTGGAGTCCCTGGTGACTGGTGGTGTGGTGGAGTCCCTGGTGACTGGTGGGGAGGAGGAGTCCGTGGTGACTGGTGGGGAGGTGGAGTCCGTGGTGACTGCTGGGCAGCTAGAGTCCGTGGTGACTGGTGGGCAGGTGGAGTCCGTGGTGACTGGTGGGGAGGTGGAGGCCGTGGATGCTGCTGAAGTCGGTGGAGTCAGTGGTGACTGGTGGGGAGGTGGAGTCCGTGGTGACTGATGGGGAGGAGGAGTCCGTGGTGACTGTTGGGGTGGTGGAGTCCGTGGTGACTGGTGGGGAGGTGGAGTCCGTGGTGACTGGTGGGGAGGAGGATTCCGTGGTGACTGTTGGGGTGGTGGAGTCCGTGGTGACTGGTGGGGAGGTGGAGTCCGTGGTGACTGGTGGGGAGGAGGAGTCCGTGGTGACTGGTGGGGAGGTGGAGTCCCTGGTGACTGGTGGGGAGGAGGAGTCCGTGGTGACTGGGGGGAGGAGGAGTCCGTGGTGACTGGTTGGTGTGGAGTAGTCCGTGGTGACAGGTGGGGAGGAGGAGTCCGTGGTGACTGGTGGGGTGGTGGAGTCCGTGGTGACTGCTGGGGAGGTGGAGTCCGTGGTGACTGGTGGGGCGGTGGAGTCCGTGGTGACTGATGGGGAGGTGGAGTCCGTGGTGACTGGTGGGGTGGTGGAGTCCGTGGTGACTGGTGGGGAGTTGGAGTCCGTGGTGACTGGTGGGGTGGTGGAGTCCGTGGTGACTGGTGGGGTGGTGGAGTCCCTGGTGACTGGTGGGGAGGTGGAGTCCGTGGTGACTGGTGGGGAGGTGGAGTCCCTGGTGACTGGTGGGGAGGAGGAGTCCGTGGTGACTGGTGGGGAGGTGGAGTCCGTGGTGACTGGTGGGGAGGTGGAGTCCGTGGTGACTGGTGGGGTGGTGGAGTCCGTGGTGACTGGTGGGGAGGAGGAGTCCGTGGTGACTGGTGGGGAGGTGGAGTCAGTTGTGACTGGTGGGGTGGAGGAGTCCGTGGTGACTGGTGGGGAGGTGGAGTCCGTGGTGACTGGTGGGGAGGTGGAGTCCGTGGTGACTGGTGTGGAGGAGGAGTCCGTGGTGACTGATGGGGTGGTGGAGTCCGTGGTGACTGGTGGGGAGGAGGAGTCCGTGGTGACTGGTGGGGAGGTGGAGTCCGTGGTGACTGGTGGGGAGGAGGAGTCCGTGGTGACTGGTGGGGAGGAGGAGTCCGTGGTGACTGGTGGGGTGGTGGTCCGTGGTGAATGGTGGGGAGGTGGAGTCCGTGGTGACTGGTTGGGTGGTGGAGTCCGTGGTGACTGGTGGGGAGGTGGAGTCCGTGGTGACTGGTGGGGAGGTGGAGTCCGTGGTGACTGGTGGGGAGTAGGAGTCCGTGGTGACTGGTGGGCAGGAGGAGTTCGTGGTGACTGGTGGGGAGGTGGAGACCGTGGTGACTGGTGGGGAGGAGGAGTCCGTGGTGACTGGTGGGGAGGAGGAGTCCGTGGTGACTGGTGGGGTGGTGGTCCGTGGTGACGGGTGGGGAGGTGGAGTCCGTGGTGACTGGTGGGGTGGTGGTGTCCGTGGTGACTGGTGGGGAGGTGGAGTCCGTGGCGACTGGTGGGGAGGTGGAGTCCGTGGTGACTGGTGGGGAGTAGGAGTCCGTGGTGACTGGTGGGGAGGAGGAGTCCGTGGTGACTGGTGGGGAGGTGGAGTCCGTGGTGACTGGTGGGCAGGTGGAGTCCCTGGTGACTGGTGGGGAGGTGGAGGCCGTGGATGCTGCTGAAGTCGGTGGAGTCCCTGGTGACTGGTGGTGTGGTGGAGTCCCTGGTGACTGGTGGGGAGGAGGAGTCCGTGGTGACTGGTGGGGAGGTGGAGTCCCTGGTGACTGGTGGTGTGGTGGAGTCCCTGGTGACTGGTAGGGAGGAGGAGTCCGTGGTGACTGGTGGGGAGGTGGAGTCCGTGGTGACTGGTGGGCAGGTGGAGTCCGTGGTGACTGGTGGGCAGGTGGAGTCCGTGGTGACTGGTGGGGAGGTGGAGTCCGTGGTGACTGGTGGGGAGGAGGAGTCCGTGGTGACTGGTGGGGAGGTGGAGTCCCTGGTGACTGGTGGTGTGGTGGAGTCCCTGGTGACTGGTGGGGAGGAGGAGTCCGTGGTGACTGGTGGGGAGGTGGAGTCCGTGGTGACTGCTGGGCAGCTAGAGTCCGTGGTGACTGGTGGGCAGGTGGAGTCCGTGGTGACTGGTGGGGAGGTGGAGGCCGTGGATGCTGCTGAAGTCGGTGGAGTCAGTGGTGACTGGTGGGGAGGTGGAGTCCGTGGTGACTGATGGGGAGGAGGAGTCCGTGGTGACTGTTGGGGTGGTGGAGTCCGTGGTGACTGGTGGGGAGGTGGAGTCCGTGGTGACTGGTGGGGAGGAGGATTCCGTGGTGACTGTTGGGGTGGTGGAGTCCGTGGTGACTGGTGGGGAGGTGGAGTCCGTGGTGACTGGTGGGGAGGAGGAGTCCGTGGTGACTGGTGGGGAGGTGGAGTCCGTGGTGACTGGTGGGGAGGTGGAGTCCCTGGTGACTGGTGGGGAGGAGGAGTCCGTGGTGACTGGGGGGAGGAGGAGTCCGTGGTGACTGGTTGGTGTGGAGTAGTCCGTGGTGACAGGTGGGGAGGAGGAGTCCGTGGTGACTGGTGGGGTGGTGGAGTCCGTGGTGACTGCTGGGGAGGTGGAGTCCGTGGTGACTGGTGGGGCGGTGGAGTCCGTGGTGACTGATGGGGAGGTGGAGTCCGTGGTGACTGGTGGGCTGGTGGAGTCCGTGGTGACTGGTGGGGAGTTGGAGTCCGTGGTGACTGGTGGGGTGGTGGAGTCCGTGGTGACTGTTGGGGTGGTGGAGTCCCTGGTGACTGGTGGGGAGGTGGAGTACGTGGTGACTGGTGGGGAGGTGGAGTCCCTGGTGACTGGTGGGGTGGAGGAGTCCGTTGTGACTGGTGGGGAGGTGGAGTCTGTGGTGACTGGTGGGGAGGTGGAGTCCGTGGTGACTGGTGGGGTGGAGGTGTCCGTGGTGACTGGTGGGGAGGTGGAGTCGGTGTTGACTGGTGGGTGGAGGAGTCCGTGGTGACTGGTGGGGAGGTGGAGTCCGTGGTGACTGGTGGGGAGGTGGAGTCCGTGGTGACTGGTGGGGTGGTGGAGTCCGTGGTGACTGGTGGGGAGGAGGATTCCGTGGTGACTGGTGGGGTGGAGGAGTCCGTGGTGACTGGTGGGGAGGAGGAGGCCGTGGTGACTGGTTGGGAGGAGGAGTCCGTGGTGACTGGTGGGGTGGTGGAGTCCGTGGTGACTGGTGGGGTGGAGGAGTCCGTGGTGACTGATGGGGAGGTGGAGTCCGTGGTGACTGGTGGGGGTGGAGGAGTCCGTGGTGACTGGTGGGGTGGTGGTCCGTGGTGACTGGTGGGGAGCTGGAGTCCGTGGTGACTGGTGGGGTGGTGGAGTCCGTGGTGACTGGTGGGGGTGGAGGAGTCCGTGGTGACTGGTGGGGAGGTGGAGTCCGTGGTGACTGGTGGGGTGGTGGTGTCCGTGGTGACTGGTGGGGAGGTGGAGTCCGTGGTGACTGGTGGGGAGGTGGAGTCCGTGGTGACTGGTGGGGAGTAGGAGTCCGTGGTGACTGGTGGGGAGGAGGAGACCGTGGTGACTGGTGGGGAGGTGGAGTCCGTGCTGACTGGTGGGCAGGTGGTGTCCGTGGTGACTGGTGGGCAGGTGGAGTCCGTGGTGACTGGTGGGGAGGTGGAGGCCGTGGATGCTGCTGAAGTCGGTGGAGTCCCTGGTGACTGGTGGTGTGGTGGAGTCCCTGGTGACTGGTGGGGAGGAGGAGTCCGTGGTGACTGGTGGGGAGGTGGAGTCCCTGGTGACTGGTGGTGTGGTGGAGTCCCTGGTGACTGGTGGGGAGGTGTCCGTGGTGACTGGTGGGGAGGTGGAGTCCGTGGTGACTGGTGGGCAGGTGGAGTCCGTGGTGACTGGTGGGCAGGTGGAGTCCGTGGTGACTGGTGGGGAGGTGGAGTCCGTGGTGACTGGTGGGGAGGAGGAGTCCGTGGTGACTGGTGGGGAGGAGGAGGCCGTGGTGACTGGTGGGGAGGGTGAGTCCGTGGTGACTGTTGGGGTGGTGGAGTCCGTGGTGACTGGTGGGGAGGTGGAGTCCGTGGTGACTGGTGGGCAGGTGGAGTCCGTGGTGACTGGTGGGCAGGTGGAGTCCGTGGTGACTGGTGGGGAGGTGGAGTCCGTGGTGACTGGTGGGCAGGTGGAGTCCGTGGTGACTGGTGGGCAGGTGGAGTCCGTGGTGACTGGTGGGCAGGTGGAGTCCGTGGTGACTGGTGGGGAGGTGGAGTCCGTGGTGACTGGTGGGGAGGAGGAGTCCGTGGTGACTGGTGGGGAGGTGGAGTCCCTGGTGACTGGTGGTGTGGTGGAGTCCCTGGTGACTGGTGGGGAGGAGGAGTCCGTGGTGACTGGTGGGGAGGTGGAGTCCGTGGTGACTGGTGGGCAGCTAGAGTCCGTGGTGACTGGTGGGCAGGTGGAGTCCGTGGTGACTGGTGGGGAGGTGGAGGCCGTGGATGCTGCTGAAGTCGGTGGAGTCCGTGGTGACTGGTGGGGAGGTGGAGTCCGTGGTGACTGATGGGGAGGAGGAGTCCGTGGTGACTGTTGGGGTGGTGGAGTCCGTGGTGACTGGTGGGGAGGTGGAGTCCGTGGTGACTGGTGGGGAGGAGGAGTCCGTGGTGACTGTTGGGGTGGTGGAGTCCGTGGTGACTGGTGGGGAGGTGGAGTCCGTGGTGACTGGTGGGGAGGAGGAGTCCGTGGTGACTGGTGGGGAGGTGGAGTCCGTGGTGACTGGTGGGGAGGTGGAGTCCCTGGTGACTGGTGGGGAGGAGGAGTCCGTGGTGACTGGGGGGAGGAGGAGTCCGTGGTGACTGGTTGGTGTGGAGTAGTCCGTGGTGACAGGTGGGGAGGAGGAGTCCGTGGTGACTGGTGGGGTGGTGGAGTCCGTGGTGAATGCTGGGGAGGTGGAGTCCGTGGTGACTGGTGGGGCGGTGGAGTCCGTGGTGACTGATGGGGAGGTGGAGTCCGTGGTGACTGGTGGGGTGGTGGAGTCCGTGGTGACTGGTGGGGTGGAGGAGTCCGTTGTGACTGGTGGGGAGGTGGAGTCTGTGGTGACTGGTGGGGAGGTGGAGTCCGTGGTGACTGGTGGGGAGGAGGATTCCGTGGTGACTGTTGGGGTGGTGGAGTCCGTGGTGACTGGTGGGGAGGTGGAGTCCGTGGTGACTGGTGGGGAGGAGGAGTCCGTGGTGACTGGTGGGGAGGTGGAGTCCGTGGTGACTGGTGGGGAGGTGGAGTCCCTGGTGACTGGTGGGGAGGAGGAGTCCGTGGTGACTGGGGGGAGGAGGAGTCCGTGGTGACTGGTTGGTGTGGAGTAGTCCGTGGTGACAGGTGGGGAGGAGGAGTCCGTGGTGACTGGTGGGGTGGTGGAGTCCGTGGTGACTGCTGGGGAGGTGGAGTCCGTGGTGACTGGTGGGGCGGTGGAGTCCGTGGTGACTGATGGGGAGGTGGAGTCCGTGGTGACTGGTGGGGTGGTGGAGTCCGTGGTGACTGGTGGGGAGTTGGAGTCCGTGGTGACTGGTGGGGTGGTGGAGTCCGTGGTGACTGGTGGGGTGGTGGAGTCCCTGGTGACTGGTGGGGAGGTGGAGTACGTGGTGACTGGTGGGGAGGTGGAGTCCCTGGTGACTGGTGGGGTGGAGGAGTCCGTTGTGACTGGTGGGGAGGTGGAGTCTGTGGTGACTGGTGGGGAGGTGGAGTCCGTGGTGACTGGTGGGGTGGAGGTGTCCGTGGTGACTGGTGGGGAGGTGGAGTCGGTGTTGACTGGTGGGTGGAGGAGTCCGTGGTGACTGGTGGGGAGGTGGAGTCCGTGGTGACTGGTGGGGAGGTGGAGTCCGTGGTGACTGGTGGGGTGGTGGAGTCCGTGGTGACTGGTGGGGAGGAGGATTCCGTGGTGACTGGTGGGGTGGAGGAGTCCGTGGTGACTGGTGGGGAGGAGGAGGCCGTGGTGACTGGTTGGGAGGAGGAGTCCGTGGTGACTGGTGGGGTGGTGGAGTCCGTGGTGACTGGTGGGGTGGAGGAGTCCGTGGTGACTGATGGGGAGGTGGAGTCCGTGGTGACTGGTGGGGGTGGAGGAGTCCGTGGTGACTGGTGGGGTGGTGGTCCGTGGTGACTGGTGGGGAGCTGGAGTCCGTGGTGACTGGTGGGGTGGTGGAGTCCGTGGTGACTGGTGGGGGTGGAGGAGTCCGTGGTGACTGGTGGGGAGGTGGAGTCCGTGGTGACTGGTGGGGTGGTGGTGTCCGTGGTGACTGGTGGGGAGGTGGAGTCCGTGGTGACTGGTGGGGAGGTGGAGTCCGTGGTGACTGGTGGGGAGTAGGAGTCCGTGGTGACTGGTGGGGAGGAGGAGACCGTGGTGACTGGTGGGGAGGTGGAGTCCGTGCTGACTGGTGGGCAGGTGGTGTCCGTGGTGACTGGTGGGCAGGTGGAGTCCGTGGTGACTGGTGGGGAGGTGGAGGCCGTGGATGCTGCTGAAGTCGGTGGAGTCCCTGGTGACTGGTGGTGTGGTGGAGTCCCTGGTGACTGGTGGGGAGGAGGAGTCCGTGGTGACTGGTGGGGAGGTGGAGTCCCTGGTGACTGGTGGTGTGGTGGAGTCCCTGGTGACTGGTGGGGAGGTGTCCGTGGTGACTGGTGGGGAGGTGGAGTCCGTGGTGACTGGTGGGCAGGTGGAGTCCGTGGTGACTGGTGGGCAGGTGGAGTCCGTGGTGACTGGTGGGGAGGTGGAGTCCGTGGTGACTGGTGGGGAGGAGGAGTCCGTGGTGACTGGTGGGGAGGAGGAGGCCGTGGTGACTGGTGGGGAGGGTGAGTCCGTGGTGACTGTTGGGGTGGTGGAGTCCGTGGTGACTGGTGGGGAGGTGGAGTCCGTGGTGACTGGTGGGCAGGTGGAGTCCGTGGTGACTGGTGGGGAGGTGGAGTCCGTGGTGACTGGTGGGCAGGTGGAGTCCGTGGTGACTGGTGGGCAGGTGGAGTCCGTGGTGACTGGTGGGCAGGTGGAGTCCGTGGTGACTGGTGGGGAGGTGGAGTCCGTGGTGACTGGTGGGGAGGAGGAGTCCGTGGTGACTGGTGGGGAGGTGGAGTCCCTGGTGACTGGTGGTGTGGTGGAGTCCCTGGTGACTGGTGGGGAGGAGGAGTCCGTGGTGACTGGTGGGGAGGTGGAGTCCGTGGTGACTGGTGGGCAGCTAGAGTCCGTGGTGACTGGTGGGCAGGTGGAGTCCGTGGTGACTGGTGGGGAGGTGGAGGCCGTGGATGCTGCTGAAGTCGGTGGAGTCCGTGGTGACTGGTGGGGAGGTGGAGTCCGTGGTGACTGATGGGGAGGAGGAGTCCGTGGTGACTGTTGGGGTGGTGGAGTCCGTGGTGACTGGTGGGGAGGTGGAGTCCGTGGTGACTGGTGGGGAGGAGGAGTCCGTGGTGACTGTTGGGGTGGTGGAGTCCGTGGTGACTGGTGGGGAGGTGGAGTCCGTGGTGACTGGTGGGGAGGAGGAGTCCGTGGTGACTGGTGGGGAGGTGGAGTCCGTGGTGACTGGTGGGGAGGTGGAGTCCCTGGTGACTGGTGGGGAGGAGGAGTCCGTGGTGACTGGGGGGAGGAGGAGTCCGTGGTGACTGGTTGGTGTGGAGTAGTCCGTGGTGACAGGTGGGGAGGAGGAGTCCGTGGTGACTGGTGGGGTGGTGGAGTCCGTGGTGAATGCTGGGGAGGTGGAGTCCGTGGTGACTGGTGGGGCGGTGGAGTCCGTGGTGACTGATGGGGAGGTGGAGTCCGTGGTGACTGGTGGGGTGGTGGAGTCCGTGGTGACTGGTGGGGTGGAGGAGTCCGTTGTGACTGGTGGGGAGGTGGAGTCTGTGGTGACTGGTGGGGAGGTGGAGTCCGTGGTGACTGGTGGGGTGGAGGTGTCCGTGGTGACTGGTGGGGAGGTGGAGTCGGTGTTGACTGGTGGGTGGAGGAGTCCGTGGTGACTGGTGGGGAGGTGGAGTCCGTGGTGACTGGTGGGGAGGTGGAGTCCGTGGTGACTGGTGGGGAGGTGGAGTCCGTGGTGACTGGTGGGGAGGTGGAGTCCGTGGTGACTGGTGGGGAGTAGGAGTCCGTGGTGACTGGTGGGGAGGAGGAGACCGTGGTGACTGGTGGGGAGGTGGAGTCCGTGCTGACTGGTGGGCAGGTGGTGTCCGTGGTGACTGGTGGGCAGGTGGAGTCCGTGGTGACTGGTGGGGAGGTGGAGGCCGTGGATGCTGCTGAAGTCGGTGGAGTCCCTGGTGACTGGTGGTGTGGTGGAGTCCCTGGTGACTGGTGGGGAGGAGGAGTCCGTGGTGACTGGTGGGGAGGTGGAGTCCCTGGTGACTGGTGGTGTGGTGGAGTCCCTGGTGACTGGTGGGGAGGTGTCCGTGGTGACTGGTGGGGAGGTGGAGTCCGTGGTGACTGGTGGGCAGGTGGAGTCCGTGGTGACTGGTGGGCAGGTGGAGTCCGTGGTGACTGGTGGGGAGGTGGAGTCCGTGGTGACTGGTGGGGAGGAGGAGTCCGTGGTGACTGGTGGGGAGGAGGAGGCCGTGGTGACTGGTGGGGAGGGTGAGTCCGTGGTGACTGTTGGGGTGGTGGAGTCCGTGGTGACTGGTGGGGAGGTGGAGTCCGTGGTGACTGGTGGGCAGGTGGAGTCCGTGGTGACTGGTGGGGAGGTGGAGTCCGTGGTGACTGGTGGGCAGGTGGAGTCCGTGGTGACTGGTGGGCAGGTGGAGTCCGTGGTGACTGGTGGGCAGGTGGAGTCCGTGGTGACTGGTGGGGAGGTGGAGTCCGTGGTGACTGGTGGGGAGGAGGAGTCCGTGGTGACTGGTGGGGAGGTGGAGTCCCTGGTGACTGGTGGTGTGGTGGAGTCCCTGGTGACTGGTGGGGAGGAGGAGTCCGTGGTGACTGGTGGGGAGGTGGAGTCCGTGGTGACTGGTGGGCAGCTAGAGTCCGTGGTGACTGGTGGGCAGGTGGAGTCCGTGGTGACTGGTGGGGAGGTGGAGGCCGTGGATGCTGCTGAAGTCGGTGGAGTCCGTGGTGACTGGTGGGGAGGTGGAGTCCGTGGTGACTGATGGGGAGGAGGAGTCCGTGGTGACTGTTGGGGTGGTGGAGTCCGTGGTGACTGGTGGGGAGGTGGAGTCCGTGGTGACTGGTGGGGAGGAGGAGTCCGTGGTGACTGTTGGGGTGGTGGAGTCCGTGGTGACTGGTGGGGAGGTGGAGTCCGTGGTGACTGGTGGGGAGGAGGAGTCCGTGGTGACTGGTGGGGAGGTGGAGTCCGTGGTGACTGGTGGGGAGGTGGAGTCCCTGGTGACTGGTGGGGAGGAGGAGTCCGTGGTGACTGGGGGGAGGAGGAGTCCGTGGTGACTGGTTGGTGTGGAGTAGTCCGTGGTGACAGGTGGGGAGGAGGAGTCCGTGGTGACTGGTGGGGTGGTGGAGTCCGTGGTGAATGCTGGGGAGGTGGAGTCCGTGGTGACTGGTGGGGCGGTGGAGTCCGTGGTGACTGATGGGGAGGTGGAGTCCGTGGTGACTGGTGGGGTGGTGGAGTCCGTGGTGACTGGTGGGGTGGAGGAGTCCGTTGTGACTGGTGGGGAGGTGGAGTCTGTGGTGACTGGTGGGGAGGTGGAGTCCGTGGTGACTGGTGGGGTGGAGGTGTCCGTGGTGACTGGTGGGGAGGTGGAGTCGGTGTTGACTGGTGGGTGGAGGAGTCCGTGGTGACTGGTGGGGAGGTGGAGTCCGTGGTGACTGGTGGGGAGGTGGAGTCCGTGGTGACTGGTGGGGTGGTGGAGTCCGTGGTGACTGGTGGGGAGGAGGATTCCGTGGTGACTGGTGGGGTGGAGGAGTCCGTGGTGACTGGTGGGGAGGAGGAGGCCGTGGTGACTGGTTGGGAGGAGGAGTCCGTGGTGACTGGTGGGGTGGTGGAGTCCGTGGTGACTGGTGGGGTGGAGGAGTCCGTGGTGACTGATGGGGAGGTGGAGTCCGTGGTGACTGGTGGGGGTGGAGGAGTCCGTGGTGACTGGTGGGGTGGTGGTCCGTGGTGACTGGTGGGGAGCTGGAGTCCGTGGTGACTGGTGGGGTGGTGGAGTCCGTGGTGACTGGTGGGGGTGGAGGAGTCCGTGGTGACTGGTGGGGAGGTGGAGTCCGTGGTGACTGGTGGGGTGGTGGTGTCCGTGGTGACTGGTGGGGAGGTGGAGTCCGTGGTGACTGGTGGGGAGGTGGAGTCCGTGGTGACTGGTGGGGAGTAGGAGTCCGTGGTGACTGGTGGGGAGGAGGAGTCCGTGGTGACTGGTGGGGAGGTGGAGTCCGTGCTGACTGGTGGGCAGGTGGTGTCCGTGGTGACTGGTGGGCAGGTGGAGTCCGTGGTGACTGGTGGGGAGGTGGAGGCCGTGGATGCTGCTGAAGTCGGTGGAGTCCCTGGTGACTGGTGGTGTGGTGGAGTCCCTGGTGACTGGTGGGGAGGAGGAGTCCGTGGTGACTGGTGGGGAGGTGGAGTCCCTGGTGACTGGTGGTGTGGTGGAGTCCCTGGTGACTGGTGGGGAGGTGTCCGTGGTGACTGGTGGGGAGGTGGAGTCCGTGGTGACTGGTGGGCAGGTGGAGTCCGTGGTGACTGGTGGGCAGGTGGAGTCCGTGGTGACTGGTGGGGAGGTGGAGTCCGTGGTGACTGGTGGGGAGGAGGAGTCCGTGGTGACTGGTGGGGAGGAGGAGGCCGTGGTGACTGATGGGGAGGGTGAGTCCGTGGTGACTGTTGGGGTGGTGGAGTCCGTGGTGACTGGTGGGGAGGTGGAGTCCGTGGTGACTGGTGGGCAGGTGGAGTCCGTGGTGACTGGTGGGCAGGTGGAGTCCGTGGTGACTGGTGGGGAGGTGGAGTCCGTGGTGACTGGTGGGCAGGTGGAGTCCGTGGTGACTGGTGGGCAGGTGGAGTCCGTGGTGACTGGTGGGCAGGTGGAGTCCGTGGTGACTGGTGGGGAGGTGGAGTCCGTGGTGACTGGTGGGGAGGAGGAGTCCGTGGTGACTGGTGGGGAGGTGGAGTCCCTGGTGACTGGTGGTGTGGTGGAGTCCCTGGTGACTGGTGGGGAGGAGGAGTCCGTGGTGACTGGTGGGGAGGTGGAGTCCGTGGTGACTGGTGGGCAGCTAGAGTCCGTGGTGACTGGTGGGCAGGTGGAGTCCGTGGTGACTGGTGGGGAGGTGGAGGCCGTGGATGCTGCTGAAGTCGGTGGAGTCCGTGGTGACTGGTGGGGAGGTGGAGTCCGTGGTGACTGGTGGGGTGGAGGAGTCCGTGGTGTTTGTTGGGGTGGTGGAGTCCGTGGTGACTGGTGGGGAGGTGGAGTCCGTGGTGACTGGTGGGGAGGAGGAGTCCGTGGTGACTGTTGGGGTGGTGGAGTCCGTGGTGACTGGTGGGGAGGTGGAGTCCGTGGTGACTGGTGGGGAGGAGGAGTCCGTGGTGACTGGTGGGGAGGTGGAGTCCGTGGTGACTGGTGGGGAGGTGGAGTCCCTGGTGACTGGTGGGGAGGTGGAGTCCGTGGTGACTGGTGGGGAGGAGGAGTCCGTGGTGACTGGTTGGTGTGGAGTAGTCCGTGGTGACAGGTGGGGAGAAGGAGTCCGTGGTGACTGGTGGGGTGGTGGAGTCCGTGGTGACTGCTGGGGAGGTGGAGTCCGTGGTGACTGGTGGGGCGGTGGAGTCCGTGGTGACTGATGGGGAGGTGGAGTCCGTGGTGACTGGTGGGGTGGTGGAGTCCGTGGTGACTGGTGGGGAGTTGGAGTCCGTGGTGACTGGTGGGGTGGTGGAGTCCGTGGTGACTGGTGGTGTGGTGGAGTCCCTGGTGACTGGTGGGGAGGTGGAGTACGTGGTGACTGGTGGGGAGGTGGAGTCCCTGGTGACTGGTGGGGTGGAGGAGTCCGTTGTGACTGGTGGGGAGGTGGAGTCTGTGGTGACTGGTGGGGAGGTGGAGTCCGTGGTGACTGGTGGGGTGGAGGTGTCCGTGGTGACTGGTGGGGAGGTGGAGTCGGTGTTGACTGGTGGGTGGAGGAGTCCGTGGTGACTGCTGGGGAGGTGGAGTCCGTGGTGACTGGTGGGGAGGTGGAGTCCGTGGTGACTGGTGGGGTGGTGGAGTCCGTGGTGACTGGTGGGGAGGAGGATTCCGAGGTGACTGGTGGGGTGGAGGAGTCCGTGGTGACTGGTGGGGAGGAGGAGGCCGTGGTGACTGGTTGGGAGGAGGAGTCCGTGGTGACTGGTGGGGTGGTGGAGTCCGTGGTGACTGGTGGGGTAGAGGAGTCCGTGGTGACTGATGGGGAGGTGGAGTCCGTGGTGACTGGTGGGGGTGGAGGAGTCCGTGGTGACTGGTGGGGTGGTGGTCCGTGGTGACTGGTGGGGTGGTGGAGTCCGTGGTGACTGGTGGGGGTGGAGGAGTCCGTGGTGACTGGTGGGGAGGTGGAGTCCGTGGTGACTGGTGGGGTGGTGGTGTCCGTGGTGACTGGTGGGGAGGTGGAGTCCGTGGTGACTGGTGGGGAGGTGGAGTCCGTGGTGACTGGTGGGGAGGTGGAGGCCGTGGATGCTGCTGAAGTCGGTGGAGTCCCTGGTGACTGGTGGTGTGGTGGAGTCCCTGGTGACTGGTGGGGAGGAGGAGTCCGTGGTGACTGGTGGGGAGGTGGAGTCCCTGGTGACTGGTGGTGTGGTGGAGTCCCTGGTGACTGGTGGGGAGGTGTCCGTGGTGACTGGTGGGGAGGTGGAGTCCGTGGTGACTGGTGGGCAGGTGGAGTCCGTGGTGACTGGTGGGCAGGTGGAGTCCGTGGTGACTGGTGGGGAGGTGGAGTCCGTGGTGACTGGTGGGGAGGAGGAGTCCGTGGTGACTGGTGGGGAGGAGGAGGCCGTGGTGACTGGTGGGGAGGGTGAGTCCGTGGTGACTGTTGGGGTGGTGGAGTCCGTGGTGACTGGTGGGGAGGTGGAGTCTGTGGTGACTGGTTGGGAGGTGGAGTCCGTGGTGACTGGTGGGGTGGAGGAGTCCGTGGTGACTGGTGGGGTGGTGGAGTCCGTGGTGACTGGTGGGGAGGTGGAGTCCGTGGTGACTGGTGGGGTGGTGGAGTCCGTGGTGACTGGTGGGGTGGAGGAGTCCGTGGTGACTGGTGGGGAGGTGGAGTCCGTGGTGACTGGTGGGGAGGAGGAGTCCGTGGTGACTGGTGGGGAGGAGGAGTCCGTGGTGACTGGTGGGGAGGTGGAGTCCCTGGTGACTGGTGGGGTGGAGGAGTCCGTGGAGACTGGTGGGGAGGTGGAGTCCGTGGTGACTGGTGGGGTGGAGGAGGCCGTGGTGACTGGTGGGGTGGAGGAGGCCGTGGTGACTGGTGGGGAGGTGGAGTCCCTGGTGACTGGTGGGGAGGAGGAGTCCGTGGTGACTGGTGGGGAGGAGGAGTCCGTGGTAACTGGTTGGTGTGGAGTAGTCCGTGGTGACAGGTGGGGAGGAGGAGTCCGTGGTGACTGGTGGGGTGGTGGAGTCCGTGGTGACTGCTCGGGAGGTGGAGTCCGTGGTGACTGGTGGGGCGGTGGAGTCCGTGGTGACTGATGGGGAGGTGGAGTCCGTGGTGACTGGTGGGGTGGTGGAGTCCGTGGTGACTGGTGGGGAGTTGGAGTCCGTGGTGACTGGTGGGGTGGTGGAGTCCGTGGTGACTGGTGGGGTGGTGGAGTCCCTGGTGACTGGTGGGGAGGTTGAGTACGTGGTGACTTGTGGGGAGGTGGAGTCCCTGGTGACTGGTGGGGCGGAGGAGTCCGTTGTGACTGGTGGGGAGGTGGAGTCTGTGGTGACTGGTGGGGAGGTGGAGTCCGTGGTGACTGGTGGGGAGGAGGAGTCCGTGGTGACTGTTGGGGTGGTGGAGTCCGTGGTGACTGGTGGGGAGGTGGAGTCCGTGGTGACTGGTGGGGAGGAGGAGTCCGTGGTGACTGGTGGGGAGGTGGAGTCCGTGGTGACTGGTGGGGAGGTGGAGTCCCTGGTGACTGGTGGGGAGGAGGAGTCCGTGGTGACTGGTGGGGAGGAGGAGTCCGTGGTGACTGGTTGGTGTGGAGTAGTCCGTGGTGACAGGTGGGGAGGAGGAGTCCGTGGTGACTGGTGGGGTGGTGGAGTCCGTGGTGACTGCTGGGGAGGTGGAGTCCGTGGTGACTGGTGGGGCGGTGGAGTCCGTGGTGACTGATGGGGAGGTGGAGTCCGTGGTGACTGGTGGGGTGGTGGAGTCCCTGGTGACTGGTGGGGAGGAGGAGTCCGTGGTGACTGGTGGGGAGGTGGAGTCCCTGGTGACTGGTGGTGTGGTGGAGTCCCTGGTGACTGGTGGGGAGGTGTCCGTGGTGACTGGTGGGGAGGTGGAGTCCGTGGTGACTGGTGGGCAGGTGGAGTCCGTGGTGACTGGTGGGCAGGTGGAGTCCGTGGTGACTGGTGGGCAGGTGGAGTCCGTGGTGACTGGTGGGGAGGTGGAGTCCGTGGTGACTGGTGGGGAGGAGGAGTCCGTGGTGACTGGTGGGGAGGAGGAGGCCGTGGTGACTGGTGGGGAGGGTGAGTCCGTGGTGACTGTTGGGGTGGTGGAGTCCGTGGTGACTGGTGGGGAGGTGGAGTCTGTGGTGACTGGTTGGGAGGTGGAGTCCGTGGTGACTGGTGGGGTGGAGGAGTCCGTGGTGACTGGTGGGGTGGTGGAGTCCGTGGTGACTGGTGGGGAGGTGGAGTCCGTGGTGACTGGTGGGGTGGTGGAGTCCGTGGTGACTGGTGGGGTGGAGGAGTCCGTGGTGACTGGTGGGGAGGTGGAGTCCGTGGTGACTGGTGGGGAGGAGGAGTCCGTGGTGACTGGTGGGGAGGAGGAGTCCGTGGTGACTGGTGGGGAGGTGGAGTCCCTGGTGACTGGTGGGGTGGAGGAGTCCGTGGAGACTGGTGGGGAGGTGGAGTCCGTGGTGACTGGTGGGGTGGAGGAGGCCGTGGTGACTGGTGGGGTGGAGGAGGCCGTGGTGACTGGTGGGGAGGTGGAGTCCCTGGTGACTGGTGGGGAGGAGGAGTCCGTGGTGACTGGTGGGGAGGAGGAGTCCGTGGTAACTGGTTGGTGTGGAGTAGTCCGTGGTGACAGGTGGGGAGGAGGAGTCCGTGGTGACTGGTGGGGTGGTGGAGTCCGTGGTGACTGCTCGGGAGGTGGAGTCCGTGGTGACTGGTGGGGCGGTGGAGTCCGTGGTGACTGATGGGGAGGTGGAGTCCGTGGTGACTGGTGGGGTGGTGGAGTCCGTGGTGACTGGTGGGGAGTTGGAGTCCGTGGTGACTGGTGGGGTGGTGGAGTCCGTGGTGACTGGTGGGGTGGTGGAGTCCCTGGTGACTGGTGGGGAGGTTGAGTACGTGGTGACTGGTGGGGAGGTGGAGTCCCTGGTGACTGGTGGGGCGGAGGAGTCCGTTGTGACTGGTGGGGAGGTGGAGTCTGTGGTGACTGGTGGGGAGGTGGAGTCCGTGGTGACTGGTGGGGAGGAGGAGTCCGTGGTGACTGTTGGGGTGGTGGAGTCCGTGGTGACTGGTGGGGAGGTGGAGTCCGTGGTGACTGGTGGGGAGGAGGAGTCCGTGGTGACTGGTGGGGAGGTGGAGTCCGTGGTGACTGGTGGGGAGGTGGAGTCCCTGGTGACTGGTGGGGAGGAGGAGTCCGTGGTGACTGGTGGGGAGGAGGAGTCCGTGGTGACTGGTTGGTGTGGAGTAGTCCGTGGTGACAGGTGGGGAGGAGGAGTCCGTGGTGACTGGTGGGGTGGTGGAGTCCGTGGTGACTGCTGGGGAGGTGGAGTCCGTGGTGACTGGTGGGGCGGTGGAGTCCGTGGTGACTGATGGGGAGGTGGAGTCCGTGGTGACTGGTGGGGTGGTGGAGTCCGTGGTGACTGGTGGGGAGTTGGAGTCCGTGCTGACTGGTGGGGTGGTGGAGTCCGTGGTGACTGGTGGGGTGGTGGAGTCCCTGGTGACTGGTGGGGAGGTGGAGTACGTGGTGACTGGTGGGGAGGTGGAGTCCCTGGTGACTGGTGGGGTGGAGGAGTCCGTTGTGACTGGTGGGGAGGTGGAGTCTGTGGTGACTGGTGGGGAGGTGGAGTCCGTGGTGACTGGTGGGGTGGAGGTGTCCGTGGTGACTGGTGGGGAGGTGGAGTCGGTGTTGACTGGTGGGTGGAGGAGTCCGTGGTGACTGGTGGGGAGGTGGAGTCCGTGGTGACTGGTGGGGAGGTGGTGTCCGTGGTGACTGGTGGGGTGGTGGAGTCCGTGGTGACTGGTGGGGAGGAGGATTCCGTGGTGACTGGTGGGGTGGAGGAGTCCGTGGTGACTGGTGGGGAGGAGGAGGCCGTGGTGACTGGTTGGGAGGAGGAGTCCGTGGTGACTGGTGGGGTGGTGGAGTCCGTGGTGACTGGTGGGGTGGAGGAGTCCGTGGTGACTGATGGGGAGGTGGAGTCCGTGGTGACTGGTGGGGGTGGAGGAGTCCGTGGTGACTGGTGGGGAGGTGGAGTCCGTGGTGACTGGTGGGGAGTAGGAGTCCGTGGTGACTGGTGGGGAGGAGGAGTCCGTGGTGACTGGTGGGGAGGAGGAGTCCGTGCTGACTGGTGGGCAGGTGGAGTCCGTGGTGACTGGTGGGCAGGTGGAGTCCGTGGTGACTGGTGGGGAGGTGGAGGCCGTGGATGCTGCTGAAGTCGGTGGAGTCCCTGGTGACTGGTGGTGTGGTGGAGTCCCTGGTGACTGGTGGGGAGGAGGAGTCCGTGGTGACTGGTGGGGAGGTGGAGTCCCTGGTGACTGGTGGTGTGGTGGAGTCCCTGGTGACTGGTGGGGAGGTGTCCGTGGTGACTGGTGGGGAGGTGGAGTCCGTGGTGACTGGTGGGCAGGTGGAGTCCGTGGTGACTGGTGGGCAGGTGGAGTCCGTGGTGACTGGTGGGGAGGTGGAGTCCGTGGTGACTGGTGGGGAGGAGGAGTCCGTGGTGACTGGTGGGGAGGTGGAGTCCCTGGTGACTGGTGGTGTGGTGGAGTCCCTGGTGACTGGTGGGGAGGAGGAGTCCGTGGTGACTGGTGGGGAGGTGGAGTCCGTGGTGACTGGTGGGCAGGTGGAGTCCGTGGTGACTGGTGGGCAGGTGGAGTCCGTGGTGACTGGTGGGGAGGTGGAGGCCGTGGATGCTGCTGAAGTCGGTGGATTCCGTGGTGACTGGTGGGGAGGTGGAGTCCGTGGTGACTGGTGGGGAGGAGGAGTCCGTGGTGACTGTTGGGGTGGTGGAGTCCGTGGTGACTGGTGGGGAGGTGGAGTTCGTGGTGACTGGTGGGGAGGAGGAGTCCGTGGTGACTGTTGGGGTGGTGGAGTCCGTGGTGACTGGTGGGGAGGTGGAGTCCGTGGTGACTAGTGGGGAGGAGGAGTCCGTGGTGACTGGTGGGGAGGTGGACTCCGTGGTGACTGGTGGGGTTGTGGAGTCCCTGGTGACTGGTGGGGAGGAGGAGGCCGTGGTGACTGGTGGGGAGGGTGAGTCCGTGGGGACTGTTGGGGTGGTGGAGTCCGTGGTGACTGGTGGGGAGGTGGAGTCTGTGGTGACTGGTTGGGAGGTGGAGTCCCTGGTGACTGGTGGGGAGGTGGAGTACGTGGTGACTGGTGGGGAGGTGGAGTCCCTGGTGACTGGTGGGGCGGAGGAGTCCGTTGTGACTGGTGGGGAGGTGGAGTCTGTGGTGACTGGTGGGGAGGTGGAGTCCGTGGTGACTGGTGGGGAGGAGGAGTCCGTGGTGACTGTTGGGGTGGTGGAGTCCGTGGTGACTGGTGGGGAGGTGGAGTCCGTGGTGACTGGTGGGGAGGAGGAGTCCGTGGTGACTGGTGGGGAGGTGGAGTCCGTGGTGACTGGTGGGGAGGTGGAGTCCCTGGTGACTGGTGGGGAGGAGGAGTCCGTGGTGACTGGTGGGGTGGTGGAGTCCGTGGTGACTGGTGGGGTGGTGGAGTCCCTGGTGACTGGTGGGGAGGTTGAGTACGTGGTGACTGGTGGGGAGGTGGAGTCCCTGGTGACTGGTGGGGCGGAGGAGTCCGTTGTGACTGGTGGGGAGGTGGAGTCTGTGGTGACTGGTGGGGAGGTGGAGTCCGTGGTGACTGGTGGGGAGGAGGAGTCCGTGGTGACTGTTGGGGTGGTGGAGTCCGTGGTGACTGGTGGGGAGGTGGAGTCCGTGGTGACTGGTGGGGAGGAGGAGTCCGTGGTGACTGGTGGGGAGGTGGAGTCCGTGGTGACTGGTGGGGAGGTGGAGTCCCTGGTGACTGGTGGGGAGGAGGAGTCCGTGGTGACTGGTGGGGAGGAGGAGTCCGTGGTGACTGGTTGGTGTGGAGTAGTCCGTGGTGACAGGTGGGGAGGAGGAGTCCGTGGTGACTGGTGGGGTGGTGGAGTCCGTGGTGACTGCTGGGGAGGTGGAGTCCGTGGTGACTGGTGGGGCGGTGGAGTCCGTGGTGACTGATGGGGAGGTGGAGTCCGTGGTGACTGGTGGGGTGGTGGAGTCCGTGGTGACTGGTGGGGAGTTGGAGTCCGTGCTGACTGGTGGGGTGGTGGAGTCCGTGGTGACTGGTGGGGTGGTGGAGTCCCTGGTGACTGGTGGGGAGGTGGAGTACGTGGTGACTGGTGGGGAGGTGGAGTCCCTGGTGACTGGTGGGGTGGAGGAGTCCGTTGTGACTGGTGGGGAGGTGGAGTCTGTGGTGACTGGTGGGGAGGTGGAGTCCGTGGTGACTGGTGGGGTGGAGGTGTCCGTGGTGACTGGTGGGGAGGTGGAGTCGGTGTTGACTGGTGGGTGGAGGAGTCCGTGGTGACTGGTGGGGAGGTGGAGTCCGTGGTGACTGGTGGGGAGGTGGTGTCCGTGGTGACTGGTGGGGTGGTGGAGTCCGTGGTGACTGGTGGGGAGGAGGATTCCGTGGTGACTGGTGGGGTGGAGGAGTCCGTGGTGACTGGTGGGGAGGAGGAGGCCGTGGTGACTGGTTGGGAGGAGGAGTCCGTGGTGACTGGTGGGGTGGTGGAGTCCGTGGTGACTGGTGGGGTGGAGGAGTCCGTGGTGACTGATGGGGAGGTGGAGTCCGTGGTGACTGGTGGGGGTGGAGGAGTCCGTGGTGACTGGTGGGGAGGTGGAGTCCGTGGTGACTGGTGGGGAGTAGGAGTCCGTGGTGACTGGTGGGGAGGAGGAGTCCGTGGTGACTGGTGGGGAGGAGGAGTCCGTGCTGACTGGTGGGCAGGTGGAGTCCGTGGTGACTGGTGGGCAGGTGGAGTCCGTGGTGACTGGTGGGGAGGTGGAGGCCGTGGATGCTGCTGAAGTCGGTGGAGTCCCTGGTGACTGGTGGTGTGGTGGAGTCCCTGGTGACTGGTGGGGAGGAGGAGTCCGTGGTGACTGGTGGGGAGGTGGAGTCCCTGGTGACTGGTGGTGTGGTGGAGTCCCTGGTGACTGGTGGGGAGGTGTCCGTGGTGACTGGTGGGGAGGTGGAGTCCGTGGTGACTGGTGGGCAGGTGGAGTCCGTGGTGACTGGTGGGCAGGTGGAGTCCGTGGTGACTGGTGGGGAGGTGGAGTCCGTGGTGACTGGTGGGGAGGAGGAGTCCGTGGTGACTGGTGGGGAGGTGGAGTCCCTGGTGACTGGTGGTGTGGTGGAGTCCCTGGTGACTGGTGGGGAGGAGGAGTCCGTGGTGACTGGTGGGGAGGTGGAGTCCGTGGTGACTGGTGGGCAGGTGGAGTCCGTGGTGACTGGTGGGCAGGTGGAGTCCGTGGTGACTGGTGGGGAGGTGGAGGCCGTGGATGCTGCTGAAGTCGGTGGATTCCGTGGTGACTGGTGGGGAGGTGGAGTCCGTGGTGACTGGTGGGGAGGAGGAGTCCGTGGTGACTGTTGGGGTGGTGGAGTCCGTGGTGACTGGTGGGGAGGTGGAGTTCGTGGTGACTGGTGGGGAGGAGGAGTCCGTGGTGACTGTTGGGGTGGTGGAGTCCGTGGTGACTGGTGGGGAGGTGGAGTCCGTGGTGACTAGTGGGGAGGAGGAGTCCGTGGTGACTGGTGGGGAGGTGGACTCCGTGGTGACTGGTGGGGTTGTGGAGTCCCTGGTGACTGGTGGGGAGGAGGAGGCCGTGGTGACTGGTGGGGAGGGTGAGTCCGTGGGGACTGTTGGGGTGGTGGAGTCCGTGGTGACTGGTGGGGAGGTGGAGTCTGTGGTGACTGGTTGGGAGGTGGAGTCCCTGGTGACTGGTGGGGAGGTGGAGTACGTGGTGACTGGTGGGGAGGTGGAGTCCCTGGTGACTGGTGGGGCGGAGGAGTCCGTTGTGACTGGTGGGGAGGTGGAGTCTGTGGTGACTGGTGGGGAGGTGGAGTCCGTGGTGACTGGTGGGGAGGAGGAGTCCGTGGTGACTGTTGGGGTGGTGGAGTCCGTGGTGACTGGTGGGGAGGTGGAGTCCGTGGTGACTGGTGGGGAGGAGGAGTCCGTGGTGACTGGTGGGGAGGTGGAGTCCGTGGTGACTGGTGGGGAGGTGGAGTCCCTGGTGACTGGTGGGGAGGAGG
Organism: Hypanus sabinus; assembly: GCF_030144855.1. Classification (NCBI taxonomy): domain Eukaryota; kingdom Metazoa; phylum Chordata; class Chondrichthyes; order Myliobatiformes; family Dasyatidae; genus Hypanus; species Hypanus sabinus. Next base: position 23,898 of record NW_026779539.1, on the reverse strand, counting down.
AGTCCGTGGTGACTGGTGGGGAGGAGGAGTCCGTGGTGACTGGTTGGTGTGGAGTAGTCCGTGGTGACAGGTGGGGAGGAGGAGTCCGTGGTGACTGGTGGGGTGGTGGAGTCCGTGGTGACTGCTGGGGAGGTGGAGTCCGTGGTGACTGGTGGGGCGGTGGAGTCCGTGGTGACTGATGGGGAGGTGGAGTCCGTGGTGACTGGTGGGGTGGTGGAGTCCGTGGTGACTGGTGGGGAGTTGGAGTCCGTGCTGACTGGTGGGGTGGTGGAGTCCGTGGTGACTGGTGGGGTGGTGGAGTCCCTGGTGACTGGTGGGGAGGTGGAGTACGTGGTGACTGGTGGGGAGGTGGAGTCCCTGGTGACTGGTGGGGTGGAGGAGTCCGTTGTGACTGGTGGGGAGGTGGAGTCTGTGGTGACTGGTGGGGAGGTGGAGTCCGTGGTGACTGGTGGGGTGGAGGTGTCCGTGGTGACTGGTGGGGAGGTGGAGTCGGTGTTGACTGGTGGGTGGAGGAGTCCGTGGTGACTGGTGGGGAGGTGGAGTCCGTGGTGACTGGTGGGGAGGTGGTGTCCGTGGTGACTGGTGGGGTGGTGGAGTCCGTGGTGACTGGTGGGGAGGAGGATTCCGTGGTGACTGGTGGGGTGGAGGAGTCCGTGGTGACTGGTGGGGAGGAGGAGGCCGTGGTGACTGGTTGGGAGGAGGAGTCCGTGGTGACTGGTGGGGTGGTGGAGTCCGTGGTGACTGGTGGGGTGGAGGAGTCCGTGGTGACTGATGGGGAGGTGGAGTCCGTGGTGACTGGTGGGGGTGGAGGAGTCCGTGGTGACTGGTGGGGAGGTGGAGTCCGTGGTGACTGGTGGGGAGTAGGAGTCCGTGGTGACTGGTGGGGAGGAGGAGTCCGTGGTGACTGGTGGGGAGGAGGAGTCCGTGCTGACTGGTGGGCAGGTGGAGTCCGTGGTGACTGGTGGGCAGGTGGAGTCCGTGGTGACTGGTGGGGAGGTGGAGGCCGTGGATGCTGCTGAAGTCGGTGGAGTCCCTGGTGACTGGTGGTGTGGTGGAGTCCCTGGTGACTGGTGGGGAGGAGGAGTCCGTGGTGACTGGTGGGGAGGTGGAGTCCCTGGTGACTGGTGGTGTGGTGGAGTCCCTGGTGACTGGTGGGGAGGTGTCCGTGGTGACTGGTGGGGAGGTGGAGTCCGTGGTGACTGGTGGGGAGGTGGAGTCCCTGGTGACTGGTGGGGTGGAGGAGTCCGTTGTGACTGGTGGGGTGGTGGAGTCTGTGGTGACTGTTGGGGAGGTGGAGTCCGTGGTGACTGGTGGGGTGGAGGAGTCCGTGGTGACTGGTGGGGAGGTGGAGTCGGTGGTGACTGGTGGGTGGAGGAGTCCGTGGTGACTGGTGGGGAGGTGGAGTCCGTGGTGACTGGTGGGGTGGTGGAGTCCGTGGTGACTGGTGGGGTGGAGGAGTCCGTGGTGACTGGTGGGGAGGTGGAGTCCGTGGTGACTGGTGGGGAGGAGGAGTCCGTGGTGACTGGTGGGGAGGAGGAGTCCGTGGTGACTGGTGGGGAGGTGGAGTCCCTGGTGACTGGTGGGGTGGAGGAGTCCGTGGAGACTGGTGGGGAGGTGGAGTCCGTGGTGACTGGTGGGGTGGAGGAGGCCGTGGTGACTGGTGGGGTGGAGGAGGCCGTGGTGACTGGTGGGGAGGTGGAGTCCCTGGTGACTGGTGGGGAGGAGGAGTCCGTGGTGACTGGTGGGGAGGAGGAGTCCGTGGTAACTGGTTGGTGTGGAGTAGTCCGTGGTGACTGGTGGGGAGGAGGAGTCCGTGGTGACTGGTGGGGTGGTGGAGTCCGTGGTGACTGCTGGGGAGGTGGCGTCCGTGGTGACTGGTGGGGCGGTGGAGTCCGTGGTGACTGATGGGGAGGTGGAGTCCGTGGTGACTGTTGGGGTGGTGGAGTCCGTGGTGACTGGTGGGGAGTTGGAGTCCGTGGTGACTGGTGGGGTGGTGGAGTCCGTGGTGACTGGTGGGGTGGTGGAGTCCGTGGTGACTGGTGGGGAGGTGGAGTACGTGGTGACTGGTGGGGAGGTGGAGTCCCTGGTGACTGGTGGGGTGGAGGAGTCCGTTGTGACTGGTGGGGTGGTGGAGTCTGTGGTGACTGTTGGGGAGGTGGAGTCCGTGGTGACTGGTGGGGTGGAGGAGTCCGTGGTGACTGGTGGGGAGGTGGAGTCGGTGGTGACTGGTGGGTGGAGGAGTCCGTGGTGACTGGTGGGGAGGTGGAGTCCGTGGTGACTGGTGGGGAGGTGGAGTCCGTGGTGACTGGTGGGGTGGAGGAGTCCGTGGTGACTGGTGGGGTGGAGGAGTCCGTGGTGACTGGTGGGGAGGAGGAGTCCGTGGTGACTGGTGGGGAGGTGGAGTCCCTGGTGACTGGTGGGGTGGAGGAGTCCGTGGAGACTGGTGGGGAGGTTGAGTCCGTGGTGACTGGTGGGGTGGAGGAGGCCGTGGTGACTGGTGGGGTGGAGGAGGCCGTGGTGACTGGTGGGGAGGTGGAGTCCCTGGTGACTGGTGGGGAGGAGGAGTCCGTGGTGACTGGTGGGGAGGAGGAGTCCGTGGTAACTGGTTGGTGTGGAGAAGTCCGTGGTGACTGGTGGGGAGGAGGAGTCCGTGGTGACTGGTGGGGTGGTGGAGTCCGTGGTGACTGCTGGGGAGGTGGCGTCCGTGGTGACTGGTGGGGCGGTGGAGTCCGTGGTGACTGATGGGGAGGTGGAGTCCGTGGTGACTGTTGGGGTGGTGGAGTCCGTGGTGACTGGTGGGGAGTTGGAGTCCGTGGTGACTGGTGGGGTGGTGGAGTCCGTGGTGACTGGTGGGGTGGTGGAGTCCGTGGTGACTGGTGGGGAGGTGGAGTACGTGGTGACTGGTGGGGAGGTGGAGTCCCTGGTGACTGGTGGGGTGGAGGAGTCCGTTGTGACTGGTGGGGTGGTGGAGTCTGTGGTGACTGTTGGGGAGGTGGAGTCCGTGGTGACTGGTGGGGTGGAGGAGTCCGTGGTGACTGGTGGGGAGGTGGAGTCGGTGGTGACTGGTGGGTGGAGGAGTCCGTGGTGACTGGTGGGGAGGTGGAGTCCGTGGTGACTGGTGGGGAGGTGGAGTCCGTGGTGACTGGTGGGGTGGAGGAGTCCGTGGTGACTGGTGGGGTGGAGGAGTCCGTGGTGACTGTTGGGGTGGAGGAGTCCGTGGGGACTGGTGGGGAGGAGGAGGCCGTGGTGACTGGTTGGGAGGAGGAGTCCGTGGTGACTGGTGGGGTGGTGGTGTCCGTGGTGACTGGTGGGGTGGAGGAGTCCGTGGTGACTGATGGGGAGGTGGAGTCCGTGGTGACTGGTGGGGGTGGAGGAGTCCGTGGTGACTGGTGGGATGGTGGTCCGTGGTGACTGGTGGGGAGCTGGAGTCCGTGGTGACTGGTGGGGTGGTGGAGTCCGTGGTGACTGGTGGGGGTGGAGGAGTCCGTGGTGACTGGTGGGGCAGTGGAGTCCGTGGTGACTGGTGGGGAGGTGGAGTCCGTGGTGACTGGTGGGGTGGTGGAGTTCGTGGTGACTGTTGGGGAGGAGGAGTCCGTGGTGACTGGTGGGGAGGTGGAGTCCCTGGTGACTGGTGGGGAGGAGGAGTCCGTGGTGACTGGTGGGGAGGTGGAGTCCGTGGTGACTGGTGGGGAGATGGAGTCCGTGGTGACTGGTGGGGTGGTGGAGTCCGTGGTGACTGGTGGGGAGGAGGAGGCCGTGGTGACTGGTGGGGAGGTGGAGTCCGTTGTGACTGGTGGGGTGGAGGAGTCCGTGGTGACTGGTGGGGAGGTGGAGTCCGTCGTGACTGGTGGGGAGGAGGAGTCCGTGGTGACTGATGGGGAGGAGGAGTCCGTGGTGACTGGTGCGGAGGTGGAGGCCGTGGTTGCTGCTGAAGTCGGTGGAGTCCCTGGTGACTGGTGGGGTGGTGGTGTCCCTGGTGACTGGTGGGGAGGAGGAGTCCGTGGTGACTGGTGGGGAGGAGGAGTCCGTGGTGACTGATGGGGTGGTGGAGTCCGTGGTGACTGGTGGGGAGGTGGAGTCCGTGGTGACTGGTGGGGAGGAGGAGTCCCTGGTGACTGGTGGGGAGGAGGAGGCCGTGGTGACTGGTGGGGAGGTGGAGGCCGTGAATGCTGCTGAAGTCGGTGGAGTCCCTGGTGACTGGTGGGGAGGTGGAGTCCCTGGTGACTGGTCGTTCGGTGGAGTCCGTGGTGACTGGTGGGGTGGTGGAGTCCGTGGTGACTGGTGGGGAGGTGGAGTCCGTGGTGACTGATGGGGTGGTGGAGTCCGTGGTGACTGGTGGGGAGGAGGAGTCCGTGGTGACTGGTGGGGAGGAGGAGGCCGTGGTGACTGGTGGGGAGGTGGAGTCCGTGGTGACTGGTGGGTTGGAGGAGTCCGTGGTGACTGGTGGGCAGCTGGAGTCCGTGGATGCTGCTGAAGTCGGTGGAGTCCTGGTGACTGGTGGGGTGGTGGAGTCCGTGGTGACTGGTGGGGAGGAGGAGGCCGTGGTGACTGGTGGGGAGGAGGGGGCCGTGGTGTCTGGTGGGGAGGTGGAGTCCCTGGTGACTGATGGGGTGGTGGAGTCCCTGGTGACTGGTGGGGTGCTGGAGTCCGTCGTGACTGATGGGGAGGTGGAGTCCCTGGTGACTGGTGGGGAGGAGGAGTCCGTGGTGACTGGTGGGGAGGTGGAGTCCGTGGTGACTGGTGGGGATGTGGAGTCCGTGGTGACTGGTGGGGTGGAGGAGTCCGTGGTGACTGGTGGGGAGGAGGAGTCCGTGGTGACTGGTGGGGTGGAGGAGTCCGTGGTGACTGGTGGGGTGGTGGAGTCCGTGGTGACTGGTGGGGTGGAGGAGTCCGTGGTGACTGATGGGGAGGTGGAGTCCGTGGTGACTGGTGGGGGTGGAGGAGTCCGTGGTGACTGGTGGGGTGGTGGTCCGTGGTGACTGGTGGGGAGCTGGAGTCCGTGGTGACTGGTTGGGTGGTGGTGTCCGTGGTGACTGGTGGGGGTGGAGGAGTCCGTGGTGACTGGTGGGGCAGTGGAGTCCGTTGTGACTGGTGGGGTGGTGGAATTCGTGGTGACTGTTGGGGAGGAGGAGTCCGTGGTGACTGGTGGGGAGGTGGAGTCCCTGGTGACTGGTGGGGAGGAGGAGTCCGTGGTGACTGGTGGGGAGGTGGAGTCCGTGGTGACTGGTGGGGAGGTGGAGTCCGTGGTGACTGGTGGGGTGGTGGAGTCCGTGGTGACTGGTGGGGAGGAGGAGGCCGTGGTGACTGGTGGGGAGGTGGAGTCCGTTGTGACTGGTGGGGTGGAGGAGTCTGTGGTGACTGGTGGGGAGGTGGAGTCCGTGGTGAGTGGTGGGGAGGTGGAGGCCGTGGTGACTGGTGCGGAGGTGGAGGCCGTGGATGCTGCTGAAGTCGGTGGAGTCCCTGGTGACTGGTGGGGTGGTGGAGTCCCTGGTGACTGGTGGGGAGGAGGAGTCCGTGGTGACTGGTGGGGAGGAGGAGTCCGTGGTGACTTGTGTGGAGGAGGAGTCCGTGGTGACTGATGGGGTGGTGGAGTCCGTGGTGACTGGTGGGGAGGTGGAGTCCGTGGTGACTGGTGGGGAGGAGGAGTCCGTGGTGACTGGTGGGGAGGAGGAGGCCGTGGTGACTGGTGGGGAGGTGGAGGCCGTGGATGCTGCTGAAGTCGGTGGATTCCCTGGTGACTGGTGGGGTGGTGGAGTCCGTGGTGACTGGTGGGGAGGTGGAGTCCGTGGTGACTGGTGGGGAGGAGGAGTCCGTGGTGACTGGTGGGGAGGTGGAGTCCGTGGTGACTGGTGGGTTGGAGGAGTCCGTGGTGACTGGTGGGCAGCTGGAGTCCGTGGTGACTGGTGGGCAGCTGGAGTCCCCTGGTGACTGGTGGGGAGGTGGAGTCCGTGGTGACTGGTGGTGTGGAGGAGTCCGTGGTGACTGTTGGGGAGGAGGAGTCCGTGGTGACTGGTGGGGAGGTGGAGTCCGTGGTGACTGGTGGGGAGGAGGAGTCCGTGGTGACTGGTGGGGTGGTGGAGTCCGTGGTGACTGTTGGGGAGGAGGAGGCCGTGGTGACTGGTGGGGAGGTGGAGTCCGTTGTAACTGGTGGGGTGGAGGAGTCCGTGGTGACTGGTGGGGAGGTGGAGTCCGTCGTGACTGGTGGGGAGGAGGAGTCCGTGGTGACTGGTGGGGAGGAGGAGTCCGTGGTGACTGGTGGGGAGGAGGAGTCCGTGGTGACTGGTGCGGAGGTGGAGGCCTTGGATGCTGCTGAAGTCCGTGGAGTCCCTGGTGACTGGTGGGGTGGTGGTGTCCCTGGTGACTGGTGGGGAGGAGGAGTCCGTGGTGACTGGTGGGGAGGAGGAGTCCGTGGTGACTGATGGGGTGGTGGAGTCCGTGGTGACTGGTGGGGAGGTGGAGTCCGTGGTGACTGGTGGGGAGGAGGAGTCCCTGGTGACTGGTGGGGAGGAGGAGGCCGTGGTGACTGGTGGGGAGGTGGAGGCCGTGAATGCTGCTGAAGTCGGTGGAGTCCCTGGTGACTGGTGGGGAGGAGGAGTCCGTGGTGACTGGTGGGGAGGTGGAGTCAGTTGTGACTGGTGGGGTGGAGGAGTCCGTGGTGACTGGTGGGGAGGTGGAGTCCGTGGTGACTGGTGGGGAGGAGGAGTCCGTGGTGACTGGTGGGGAGGTGGAGTCAGTTGTGACTGGTGGGGTGGAGGAGTCCGTGGTGACTGGTGGGGAGGTGGAGTCCCTGGTGACTGGTGGGGAGGAGGAGTCCGTGGAGACTGATGGGGTGGTGGAGTCCGTGGTGACTGGTGGGGAGGAGGAGTCCCTGGTGACTGGTGGGGAGGAGGAGTCCGTGGTGACTTGTGGGGAGGTGGAGTCCGTGGTGACTGGTGGGGAGGTGGAGTCCGTGGTGACTGGTGGGGTGGAGGAGTCCGTGGTGACTGGTGGGGAGGAGGAGTCCGTGGTGACTGGTGGGGTGGAGGAGTCCGTGGTGACTGGTGGGGTGGTGGAGTCCGTGGTGACTGGTGGGGTGGAGGAGTCCGTGGTGACTGATGGGGAGGTGGAGTCCGTGGTGACTGGTGGGGGTGGAGGAGTCCGTGGTGACTGGTGGGGTGGTGGTCCGTGGTGACTGGTGGGGAGCTGGAGTCCGTGGTGACTGGTGGGGAGGAGGAGTCCGTGGTGACTGGTGGGGAGGTGGAGTCCGTGGTGACTGGTGGGTTGGAGGAGTCCGTGGTGACTGGTGGGCAGCTGGAGTCCGTGGTGACTGGTGGGCAGCTGGAGTCCCTGGTGACTGGTGGGGAGGTGGAGTCCGTGGTGACTGGTGGTGTGGAGGAGTCCGTGGTGACTGTTGGGGAGGAGGAGTCCCTGGTGACTGGTCGTTCGGTGGAGTCCGTGGTGACTGGTGGGGTGGTGGAGTCCGTGGTGACTGATGGGGTGGTGGAGTCCGTGGTGACTGGTGGGGAGGAGGAGTCCGTGGTGACTGGTGGGGAGGAGGAGGCCGTGGTGACTGGTGGGGAGGTGGAGTCCGTGGTGACTGGTGGGTTGGAGGAGTCCGTGGTGACTGGTGGGCAGCTGGAGTCCGTGGATGCTGCTGAAGTCGGTGGAGTCCCTGGTGACTGGTGGGGTGGTGGAGTCCGTGGTGACTGGTGGGGAGGAGGAGGCCGTGGTGACTGGTGGGGAGGAGGGGGCCGTGGTGTCTGGTGGGGAGGTGGAGTCCCTGGTGACTGATGGGGTGGTGGAGTCCCTGGTGACTGGTGGGGTGCTGGAGTCCGTCGTGACTGATGGGGAGGTGGAGTCCCTGGTGACTGGTGGGGAGGAGGAGTCCGTGGTGACTGGTGGGGAGGTGGAGTCCGTGGTGACTGGTGGGGAGGTGGAGTCCGTGGTGACTGGTGGGGTGGAGGAGTCCGTGGTGACTGGTGGGGAGGAGGAGTCCGTGGTGACTGGTGGGGTGGAGGAGTCCGTGGTGACTGGTGGGGTGGTGGAGTCCGTGGTGACTGGTGGGGTGGAGGAGTCCGTGGTGACTGATGGGGAGGTGGAGTCCGTGGTGACTGGTGGGGGTGGAGGAGTCCGTGGTGACTGGTGGGGTGGTGGTCCGTGGTGACTGGTGGGGAGCTGGAGTCCGTGGTGACTGGTTGGGTGGTGGTGTCCGTGGTGACTGGTGGGGGTGGAGGAGTCCGTGGTGACTGGTGGGGCAGTGGAGTCCGTTGTGACTGGTGGGGTGGTGGAATTCGTGGTGACTGTTGGGGAGGAGGAGTCCGTGGTGACTGGTGGGGAGGTGGAGTCCCTGGTGACTGGTGGGGAGGAGGAGTCCGTGGTGACTGGTGGGGAGGTGGAGTCCGTGGTGACTGGTGGGGAGGTGGAGTCCGTGGTGACTGGTGGGGTGGTGGAGTCCGTGGTGACTGGTGGGGAGGAGGAGGCCGTGGTGACTGGTGGGGAGGTGGAGTCCGTTGTGACTGGTGGGGTGGAGGAGTCTGTGGTGACTGGTGGGGAGGTGGAGTCCGTGGTGAGTGGTGGGGAGGTGGAGGCCGTGGTGACTGGTGCGGAGGTGGAGGCCGTGGATGCTGCTGAAGTCGGTGGAGTCCCTGGTGACTGGTGGGGTGGTGGAGTCCCTGGTGACTGGTGGGGAGGAGGAGTCCGTGGTGACTGGTGGGGAGGAGGAGTCCGTGGTGACTTGTGTGGAGGAGGAGTCCGTGGTGACTGATGGGGTGGTGGAGTCCGTGGTGACTGGTGGGGAGGTGGAGTCCGTGGTGACTGGTGGGGAGGAGGAGTCCGTGGTGACTGGTGGGGAGGAGGAGGCCGTGGTGACTGGTGGGGAGGTGGAGGCCGTGGATGCTGCTGAAGTCGGTGGATTCACTGGTGACTGGTGGGGTGGTGGAGTCCGTGGTGACTGGTGGGGAGGTGGAGTCCGTGGTGACTGGTGGGGAGGAGGAGTCCGTGGTGACTGGTGGGGAGGTGGAGTCCGTGGTGACTGGTGGGTTGGAGGAGTCCGTGGTGACTGGTGGGTAGCTGGAGTCCGTGGTGACTGGTGGGCAGCTGGAGTCCCTGGTGACTGGTGGGGAGGTGGAGTCCGTGGTGACTGGTGGTGTGGAGGAGTCCGTGGTGACTGTTGGGGAGGAGGAGTCCGTGGTGACTGGTGGGGAGGTGGAGTCCGTGGTGACTGGTGGGGAGGAGGAGTCCGTGGTGACTGGTGGGGTGGTGGAGTCCGTGGTGACTGTTGGGGAGGAGGAGGCCGTGGTGACTGGTGGGGAGGTGGAGTCCGTTGTAACTGGTGGGGTGGAGGAGTCCGTGGTGACTGGTGGGGAGGTGGAGTCCGTCGTGACTGGTGGGGAGGAGGAGTCCGTGGTGACTGGTGGGGAGGAGGAGTCCGTGGTGACTGGTGGGGAGGAGGAGTCCGTGGTGACTGGTGCGGAGGTGGAGGCCTTGGATGCTGCTGAAGTCCGTGGAGTCCCTGGTGACTGGTGGGGTGGTGGTGTCCCTGGTGACTGGTGGGGAGGAGGAGTCCGTGGTGACTGGTGGGGAGGAGGAGTCCGTGGTGACTGATGGGGTGGTGGAGTCCGTGGTGACTGGTGGGGAGGTGGAGTCCGTGGTGACTGGTGGGGAGGAGGAGTCCCTGGTGACTGGTGGGGAGGAGGAGGCCGTGGTGACTGGTGGGGAGGTGGAGGCCGTGAATGCTGCTGAAGTCGGTGGAGTCCCTGGTGACTGGTGGGGAGGAGGAGTCCGTGGTGACTGGTGGGGAGGTGGAGTCAGTTGTGACTGGTGGGGTGGAGGAGTCCGTGGTGACTGGTGGGGAGGTGGAGTCCGTGGTGACTGGTGGGGAGGAGGAGTCCGTGGTGACTGGTGGGGAGGTGGAGTCAGTTGTGACTGGTGGGGTGGAGGAGTCCGTGGTGACTGGTGGGGAGGTGGAGTCCCTGGTGACTGGTGGGGAGGAGGAGTCCGTGGTGACTGATGGGGTGGTGGAGTCCGTGGTGACTGGTGGGGAGGAGGAGTCCCTGGTGACTGGTGGGGAGGAGGAGTCCGTGGTGACTTGTGGGGAGGTGGAGTCCGTGGTGACTGGTGGGGAGGTGGAGTCCGTGGTGACTGGTGGGGTGGAGGAGTCCGTGGTGACTGGTGGGGAGGAGGAGTCCGTGGTGACTGGTGGGGTGGAGGAGTCCGTGGTGACTGGTGGGGTGGTGGAGTCCGTGGTGACTGGTGGGGTGGAGGAGTCCGTGGTGACTGATGGGGAGGTGGAGTCCGTGGTGACTGGTGGGGGTGGAGGAGTCCGTGGTGACTGGTGGGGTGGTGGTCCGTGGTGACTGGTGGGGAGCTGGAGTCCGTGGTGACTGGTGGGGAGGAGGAGTCCGTGGTGACTGGTGGGGAGGTGGAGTCCGTGGTGACTGGTGGGTTGGAGGAGTCCGTGGTGACTGGTGGGCAGCTGGAGTCCGTGGTGACTGGTGGGCAGCTGGAGTCCCTGGTGACTGGTGGGGAGGTGGAGTCCGTGGTGACTGGTGGTGTGGAGGAGTCCGTGGTGACTGTTGGGGAGGAGGAGTCCGTGGTGACTGGTGGGGAGGTGGAGTCCGTGGTGACTGGTGGGGAGGAGGAGTCCGTGGTGACTGGTGGGGTGGTGGAGTCCGTGGTGACTGTTGGGGAGGAGGAGGCCGTGGTGACTGGTGGGGAGGTGGAGTCCGTTGTAACTGGTGGGGTGGAGGAGTCCGTGGTGACTGGTGGGGAGGTGGAGTCCGTCGTGACTGGTGGGGAGGAGGAGTCCGTGGTGACTGGTGGGGAGGAGGAGTCCGTGGTGACTGGTGGGGAGGAGGAGTCCGTGGTGACTGGTGCGGAGGTGGAGGCCTTGGATGCTGCTGAAGTCCGTGGAGTCCCTGGTGACTGGTGGGGTGGTGGTGTCCCTGGTGACTGGTGGGGAGGAGGAGTCCGTGGTGACTGGTGGGGAGGAGGAGTCCGTGGTGACTGATGGGGTGGTGGAGTCCGTGGTGACTGGTGGGGAGGTGGAGTCCGTGGTGACTGGTGGGGAGGAGGAGTCCCTGGTGACTGTTGGGGAGGAGGAGGCCGTGGTGACTGGTGGGGAGGTGGAGGCCGTGAATGCTGCTGAAGTCGGTGGAGTCCCTGGTGACTGGTGGGGAGGAGGAGTCCGTGGTGACTGGTGGGGAGGTGGAGTCAGTTGTGACTGGTGGGGTGGAGGAGTCCGTGGTGACTGGTGGGGAGGTGGAGTCCGTGGTGACTGGTGGGGAGGAGGAGTCCGTGGTGACTGGTGGGGAGGTGGAGTCAGTTGTGACTGGTGGGGTGGAGGAGTCCGTGGTGACTGGTGGGGAGGTGGAGTCCCTGGTGACTGGTGGGGAGGAGGAGTCCGTGGTGACTGATGGGGTGGTGGAGTCCGTGGTGACTGGTGGGGAGGAGGAGTCCCTGGTGACTGGTGGGGAGGAGGAGTCCGTGGTGACTGGTGGGGAGGTGGAGTCCGTGGTGACTGGTGGGGAGGTGGAGTCCGTGGTGACTGGTGGGGTGGAGGAGTCCGTGGTGACTGGTGGGGAGGAGGAGTCCGTGGTGACTGGTGGGGTGGAGGAGTCCGTGGTGACTGGTGGGGTGGTGGAGTCCGTGGTGACTGGTGGGGTGGAGGAGTCCGTGGTGACTGATGGGGAGGTGGAGTCCGTGGTGACTGGTGGGGGTGGAGGAGTCCGTGATGACTGGTGGGGTGGTGGTCCGTGGTGACTGGTGGGGAGCTGGAGTCCGTGGTGACTGTTTGGGTGGTGGTGTCCGTGGTGACTGGTGGGGGTGGAGGAGTCCGTGGTGACTGGTGGGGCAGTGGAGTCCGTTGTGACTGGTGGGGTGGTGGAGTTCGTGGTGACTGTTGGGGAGGAGGAGTCCGTGGTGACTGGTGGGGAGGTGGAGTCCCTGGTGACTGGTGGGGAGGAGGAGTCCGTGGTGACTGGTGGGGAGGTGGAGTCCGTGGTGACTGGTGGGGAGGTGGAGTCCGTGGTGACTGGTGGGGTGGTGGAGTCCGTGGTGACTGGTGGGGAGGAGGAGGCCGTGGTGACTGGTGGGGAGGTGGAGTCCGTTGTGACTGGTGGGGTGGAGGAGTCTGTGGTGACTGGTGGGGAGGTGGAGTCCGTGGTGAGTGGTGGGGAGGTGGAGGCCGTGGTGACTGGTGCGGAGGAGGAGGCCGTGGATGCTGCTGAAGTCGGTGGAGTCCCTGGTGACTGGTGGGGTGGTGGAGTCCCTGGTGACTGGTGGGGAGGAGGAGTCCGTGGTGACTGGTGGGGAGGAGGAGTCCGTGGTGACTTGTGTGGAGGAGGAGTCCGTGGTGACTGATGGGGTGGTGGAGTCCGTGGTGACTGGTGGGGAGGTGGAGTCCGTGGTGACTGGTGGGGAGGAGGAGTCCGTGGTGACTGGTGGGGATGAGGAGGCCGTGGTGACTGGTGGGGAGGTGGAGGCCGTGGATGCTGCTGAAGTCGGTGGATTCCCTGGTGACTGGTGGGGTGGTGGAGTCCGTGGTGACTGGTGGGGAGGTGGAGTCCGTGGTGACTGGTGGGGAGGAGGAGTCCGTGGTGACTGGTGGGGAGGTGGAGTCCGTGGTGACTGGTGGGTTGGAGGAGTCCGTGGTGACTGGTGGGCAGCTGGAGTCCGTGGTGACTGGTGGGCAGCTGGAGTCCCTGGTGACTGGTGGGGATGTGGAGTCCGTGGTGACTGGTGGTGTGGAGGAGTCCGTGGTGACTGTTGGGGAGGAGGAGTCCGTGGTGACTGGTGGGGAGGTGGAGTCCGTGGTGACTGGTGGGGAGGAGGAGTCCGTGGTGACTGGTGGGGTGGTGGAGTCCGTGGTGACTGGTGGGGAGGAGGAGGCCGTGGTGACTGGTGGGGAGGTGGAGTCCGTTGTGACTGGTGGGGTGGAGGAGTCCGTGGTGACTGGTGGGGAGGTGGAGTCCGTCGTGACTGGTGGGGAGGAGGAGTCCGTGGTGACTGGTGGGGAGGAGGAGTCCGTGGTGACTGGTGGGGAGGAGGAGTCCGTGGTGACTGGTGCGGAGGTGGAGGCCTTGGATGCTGCTGAAGTCCGTGGAGTCCCTGGTGACTGGTGGGGTGGTGGTGTCCCTGGTGACTGGTGGGGAGGAGGAGTCCGTGGTGACTGGTGGGGAGGAGGAGTCCGTGGTGACTGATGGGGTGGTGGAGTCCGTGGTGACTGGTGGGGAGGTGGAGTCCGTGGTGACTGGTGGGGAGGAGGAGTCCCTGGTGACTGGTGGGGAGGAGGAGGCCGTGGTGACTGGTGGGGAGGTGGAGGCCGTGAATGCTGCTGAAGTCGGTGGAGTCCCTGGTGACTGGTGGGGAGGAGGAGTCCGTGGTGACTGGTGGGGAGGTGGAGTCCGTGGTGACTGGTGGGGAGGAGGAGTCCGTGGTGACTGGTGCGGAGGTGCAGGCCGTGGATGCTGCTGAAGTCGGTGGAGTCCCTGGTGACTGGTGTGGTGGTGGAGTCCGTGGTGACTGGTGGGGAGGAGGAGTCCGTGGTGACTTGTGTGGAGGAGGAGTCCGTGGTGACTGATGGGGTGGTGGAGTCCGTGGTGACTGGTGGGGAGGAGGAGTCCGTGGTGACTGGTGGGGAGGTGGAGTCCGTGGTGACTGGTGGGGAGGAGGAGTCCGTGGTGACTGGTGGGGAGGAGGAGTCCGTGGTGACTGGTGGGGTGGTGGTCCGTGGTGAATGGTGGGGAGGTGGAGTCCGTGGTGACTGGTGGGGTGGTGGTGTCCGTGGTGACTGGTGGGGAGGTGGAGTCCGTGGTGACTGGTGGGGAGGTGGAGTCCGTGGTGACTGGTGGGGAGTAGGAGTCCGTGGTGACTGGTGGGCAGGAGGAGTCCGTGGTGACTGGTGGGGAGGTGGAGTCCGTGGTAACTGGTGGGGAGGAGGAGTCCGTGGTGACTGGTGGGGAGGAGGAGTCCGTGGTGACTGGTGGGGTGGTGGTCCGTGGTGACGGGTGGGGAGGTGGAGTCCGTGGTGACTGGTGGGGTGGTGGTGTCCGTGGTGACTGGTGGGGAGGTGGAGTCCGTGGCGACTGGTGGGGAGGTGGAGTCCGTGGTGACTGTTGGGGAGGAGGAGTCCGTGGTGACTGTTGGGGAGGTGGAGTCCCTGGTGACTGGTGGGGAGGAGGAGTCCGTGGTGACTGGTGGGGAGGTGGAGTCCGTGGTGACTGGTGGGGAGGTGGAGTCCGTGGTGACTGGTGGGGTGGTGGAGTCCGTGGTGACTGGTGGGGAGGAGGAGGCCGTGGTGACTGGTGGGGAGGTGGAGTCCGTTGTGACTGGTGGGGTGGAGGAGTCTGTGGTGACTGGTGGGGAGGTGGAGTCCGTGGTGAGTGGTGGGGAGGTGGAGGCCGTGGTGACTGGTGCGGAGGAGGAGGCCGTGGATGCTGCTGAAGTCGGTGGAGTCCCTGGTGACTGGTGGGGTGGTGGAGTCCCTGGTGACTGGTGGGGAGGAGGAGTCCGTGGTGACTGGTGGGGAGGAGGAGTCCGTGGTGACTTGTGTGGAGGAGGAGTCCGTGGTGACTGATGGGGTGGTGGAGTCCGTGGTGACTGGTGGGGAGGTGGAGTCCGTGGTGACTGGTGGGGAGGAGGAGTCCGTGGTGACTGGTGGGGATGAGGAGGCCGTGGTGACTGGTGGGGAGGTGGAGGCCGTGGATGCTGCTGAAGTCGGTGGATTCCCTGGTGACTGGTGGGGTGGTGGAGTCCGTGGTGACTGGTGGGGAGGTGGAGTCCGTGGTGACTGGTGGGGAGGAGGAGTCCGTGGTGACTGGTGGGGAGGTGGAGTCCGTGGTGACTGGTGGGTTGGAGGAGTCCGTGGTGACTGGTGGGCAGCTGGAGTCCGTGGTGACTGGTGGGCAGCTGGAGTCCCTGGTGACTGGTGGGGATGTGGAGTCCGTGGTGACTGGTGGTGTGGAGGAGTCCGTGGTGACTGTTGGGGAGGAGGAGTCCGTGGTGACTGGTGGGGAGGTGGAGTCCGTGGTGACTGGTGGGGAGGAGGAGTCCGTGGTGACTGGTGGGGTGGTGGAGTCCGTGGTGACTGGTGGGGAGGAGGAGGCCGTGGTGACTGGTGGGGAGGTGGAGTCCGTTGTGACTGGTGGGGTGGAGGAGTCCGTGGTGACTGGTGGGGAGGTGGAGTCCGTCGTGACTGGTGGGGAGGAGGAGTCCGTGGTGACTGGTGGGGAGGAGGAGTCCGTGGTGACTGGTGGGGAGGAGGAGTCCGTGGTGACTGGTGCGGAGGTGGAGGCCTTGGATGCTGCTGAAGTCCGTGGAGTCCCTGGTGACTGGTGGGGTGGTGGTGTCCCTGGTGACTGGTGGGGAGGAGGAGTCCGTGGTGACTGGTGGGGAGGAGGAGTCCGTGGTGACTGATGGGGTGGTGGAGTCCGTGGTGACTGGTGGGGAGGTGGAGTCCGTGGTGACTGGTGGGGAGGAGGAGTCCCTGGTGACTGGTGGGGAGGAGGAGGCCGTGGTGACTGGTGGGGAGGTGGAGGCCGTGAATGCTGCTGAAGTCGGTGGAGTCCCTGGTGACTGGTGGGGAGGAGGAGTCCGTGGTGACTGGTGGGGAGGTGGAGTCCGTGGTGACTGGTGGGGAGGAGGAGTCCGTGGTGACTGGTGCGGAGGTGCAGGCCGTGGATGCTGCTGAAGTCGGTGGAGTCCCTGGTGACTGGTGTGGTGGTGGAGTCCGTGGTGACTGGTGGGGAGGAGGAGTCCGTGGTGACTTGTGTGGAGGAGGAGTCCGTGGTGACTGATGGGGTGGTGGAGTCCGTGGTGACTGGTGGGGAGGAGGAGTCCGTGGTGACTGGTGGGGAGGTGGAGTCCGTGGTGACTGGTGGGGAGGAGGAGTCCGTGGTGACTGGTGGGGAGGAGGAGTCCGTGGTGACTGGTGGGGTGGTGGTCCGTGGTGAATGGTGGGGAGGTGGAGTCCGTGGTGACTGGTGGGGTGGTGGTGTCCGTGGTGACTGGTGGGGAGGTGGAGTCCGTGGTGACTGGTGGGGAGGTGGAGTCCGTGGTGACTGGTGGGGAGTAGGAGTCCGTGGTGACTGGTGGGCAGGAGGAGTCCGTGGTGACTGGTGGGGAGGTGGAGTCCGTGGTAACTGGTGGGGAGGAGGAGTCCGTGGTGACTGGTGGGGAGGAGGAGTCCGTGGTGACTGGTGGGGTGGTGGTCCGTGGTGACGGGTGGGGAGGTGGAGTCCGTGGTGACTGGTGGGGGTGGTGTCCGTGGTGACTGGTGGGGAGGTGGAGTCCGTGGCGACTGGTGGGGAGGTGGAGTCCGTGGTGACTGGTGGGGAGTAGGAGTCCGTGGTGACTGGTGGGGAGGAGTCGTCCGTGGTGACTGTTGGGGAGGTGGAGTCCGTGGTGACTGGTGGGCAGGTGGAGTCCCTGGTGACTGGTGGGGAGGTGGAGGCCGTGGATGCTGCTGAAGTCGGTGGAGTCCCTGGTGACTGGTGGGGAGGAGGAGTCCGTGGTGACTGGTGGGCAGGTGGAGTCCGTGGTGACTGGTGGCGGAGGTGGAGTCCGTGGTGACTGGTGGGGAGGAGGAGTCCGTGGTGACTGGTGGGGAGGTGGAGTCCCTGGTGACTGGTGGTGTGGTGGAGTCCCTGGTGACTGGTGGGGAGGAGGAGTCCGTGGTGACTGGTGGGGAGGTGGAGTCCGTGGTGACTGGTGGGCAGCTAGAGTCCGTGGTGACTGGTGGGCAGGTGGAGTCCGTGGTGACTGGTGGGGAGGTGGAGGCCGTGGATGCTGCTGAAGTCGGTGGAGTCCGTGGTGACTGGTGGGGAGGTGGAGACCGTGGTGACTGGTGGGGAGGAGGAGTCCGTGGTGACTGTTGGGGTGGTGGAGTCCGTGGTGACTGGTGGGGAGGTGGAGTCCGTGGTGACTGGTGGGGAGGAGGAGTCCGTGGTGACTGTTGGGGTGGTGGAGTCCGTGGTGACTGGTGGGGAGGTGGAGTCCGTGGTGACTGGTGGGGAGGAGGAGTCCGTGGTGACTGGTGGGGAGGTGGAGTCCGTGGTGACTGGTGGGGAGGTGGAGTCCCTGGTGACTGGTGGGGAGGAGGAGTCCGTGGTGACTGGTGGGGAGGAGGAGTCCGTGGTGACTGGTTGGTGTGGAGTAGTCCGTGGTGACAGGTGGGGAGGAGGAGTCCGTGGTGACTGGTGGGGTGGTGGAGTCCGTGGTGACTGCTGGGGAGGTGGAGTCCGTGGTGACTGGTGGGGCGGTGGAGTCCGTGGTGACTGATGGGGAGGTGGAGTCCGTGGTGACTGGTGGGGTGGTGGAGTCCGTGGTGACTGGTGGGGAGTTGGAGTCCGTGGTGACTGGTGGGGTGGTGGAGTCCGTGGTGACTGGTGGGGTGGTGGAGTCCCTGGTGACTGGTGGGGAGGTGGAGTACGTGGTGACTGGTGGGGAGGTGGAGTCCCTGGTGACTGGTGGGGTGGAGGAGTCCGTTGTGACTGGTGGGGAGGTGGAGTCTGTGGTGACTGGTGGGGAGGTGGAGTCCGTGGTGACTGGTGGGGTGGAGGTGTCCGTGGTGACTGGTGGGGAGGTGGAGTCGGTGTTGACTGGTGGGTGGAGGAGTCCGTGGTGACTGGTGGGGAGGTGGAGTCCGTGGTGACTGGTGGGGAGGTGGAGTCCGTGGTGACTGGTGGGGTGGTGGAGTCCGTGGTGACTGGTGGGGAGGAGGATTCCGTGGTGACTGGTGGGGTGGAGGAGTCCGTGGTGACTGGTGGGGAGGAGGAGGCCGTGGTGACTGGTTGGGAGGAGGAGTCCGTGGTGACTGGTGGGGTGGTGGAGTCCGTGGTGACTGGTGGGGTGGAGGAGTCCGTGGTGACTGATGGGGAGGTGGAGTCCGTGGTGACTGGTGGGGGTGGAGGAGTCCGTGGTGACTGGTGGGGTGGTGGTCCGTGGTGACTGGTGGGGAGCTGGAGTCCGTGGTGACTGGTGGGGTGGTGGAGTCCGTGGTGACTGGTGGGGGTGGAGGAGTCCGTGGTGACTGGTGGGGAGGTGGAGTCCGTGGTGACTGGTGGGGTGGTGGTGTCCGTGGTGACTGGTGGGGAGGTGGAGTCCGTGGTGACTGGTGGGGAGGTGGAGTCCGTGGTGACTGGTGGGGAGTAGGAGACCGTGGTGACTGGTGGGGAGGAGGAGTCCGTGGTGACTGGTGGGAGGTGGAGTCCGTGCTGACTGGTGGGCAGGTGGTGTCCGTGGTGACTGGTGGGCAGGTGGAGTCCGTGGTGACTGGTGGGCAGGTGGAGTCCGTGGTGACTGGTGGGGAGGAGGAGTCCGTGGTGACTGTTGGGGTGGTGGAGTCCGTGGTGACTGGTGGGGAGGTGGAGTCCGTGGTGACTGGTGGGGAGGAGGAGTCCGTGGTGACTGGTGGGGAGGTGGAGTCCGTGGTGACCTGGTGGGGAGGTGGAGTCCCTGGTGACTGGTGGGGAGGAGGAGTCCGTGGTGACTGGTGGGGGAGGAGGAGTCCGTGGTGACTGGTTGGTGTGGAGTAGTCCGTGGTGACAGGTGGGGGAGGAGGAGTCCCGTGGTGACTGGTGGGGTGGTGGAGTCCGTGGTGACTGCTGGGGAGGTGGAGTCCGTGGTGACTGGTGGGGCGGTGGAGTCCGTGGTGACTGATGGGGAGGTGGTGTCCGTGGTGACTGGTGGGGAGGTGGAGTCCGTGGTGACTGGTGGGGAGGTGGAGTCCGTGGTGACTGGTGGGGAGTAGGAGACCGTGGTGACTGGTGGGGAGGTGGAGTCCGTGGTGACTGGTGGGGAGGTGGAGTCCGTGCTGACTGGTGGGCAGGTGGTGTCCGTGGTGACTGGTGGGCAGGTGGTGGTCCGTGGTGACTGGTGGGGAGCTGGAGTCCGTGGTGACTGGTGGGGTGGTGGAGTCCGTGGTGACTGGTGGGGGTGGAGGAGTCCCTGGTGACTGGTGGTGTGGTGGAGTCCCTGGTGACTGGTGGGGAGGAGGAGTCCGTGGTGACTGGTGGGGAGGTGGAGTCCCTGGTGACTGGTGGTGTGGTGGAGTCCCTGGTGACTGGTGGGGAGGTGTCCGTGGTGACTGGTGGGGAGGTGGAGTCCGTGGTGACTGGTGGGCAGGTGGAGTCCGTGGTGACTGGTGGGCAGGTGGAGTCCGTGGTGACTGGTGGGCAGGTGGAGTCCGTGGTGACTGGTGGGGAGGTGGAGTCCGTGGTGACTGGTGGGGAGGAGGAGTCCGTGGTGACTGGTGGGGAGGAGGAGGCCGTGGTGACTGGTGGGGAGGGTGAGTCCGTGGTGACTGTTGGGGTGGTGGAGTCCGTGGTGACTGGTGGGGAGGTGGAGTCCGTGGTGACTGGTGGGCAGGTGGAGTCCGTGGTGACTGGTGGCAGGTGGAGTCCGTGGTGACTGGTGGGGAGGTGGAGTCCGTGGTGACTGGTGGGCAGGTGGAGTCCGTGGTGACTGGTGGGCAGGTGGAGTCCGTGGTGACTGGTGGGGAGGTGGAGTCCGTGGTGACTGGTGGGGAGGAGGAGTCCGTGGTGACTGGTGGGGAGGTGGAGTCCCTGGTGACTGGTGGTGTGGTGGAGTCCCTGGTGACTGGTGGGGAGGAGGAGTCCGTGGTGACTGGTGGGGAGGTGGAGTCCGTGGTGACTGGTGGGCAGCTAGAGTCCGTGGTGACTGGTGGGCAGGTGGAGTCCGTGGTGACTGGTGGGGAGGTGGAGGCCGTGGATGCTGCTGAAGTCGGTGGAGTCCGTGGTGACTGGTGGGGGAGGTGGAGTCCGTGGTGACTGGTGGGGAGGAGGAGTCCGTGGTGACTGTTGGGGTGGTGGAGTCCGTGGTGACTGGTGGGGAGGTGGAGTCCGTGGTGACTGGTGGGGAGGAGGAGTCCGTGGTGACTGTTGGGGTGGTGGTCCGTGGTGACTGGTGGGGAGGTGGAGTCCGTGGTGACTGGTGGGGAGGAGGAGTCCGTGGTGACTGGTGGGGAGGTGGAGTCCGTGGTGACTGGTGGGGAGGTGGAGTCCCTGGTGACTGGTGGGGAGGAGGAGTCCGTGGTGACTGGTGGGGAGGAGGAGTCCGTGGTGACTGGTTGGTGTAGAGTAGTCCGTGGTGACAGGTGGGGAGGAGGAGTCCGTGGTGACTGGTGGGGTGGTGGAGTCCGTGGTGACTGCTGGGGAGGTGGAGTCCGTGGTGACTGGTGGGGCGGTGGAGTCCGTGGTGACTGATGGGGTGGTGGAGTCCGTGGTGACTGGTGGGTGGTGGAGTCCGTGGTGACTGGTGGGGAGTTGGAGTCCGTGGTGACTGGTGGGGTGGTGGAGTCCGTGGTGACTGGTGGGGTGGTGGAGTCCCTGGTGACTGGTGGGGAGGTGGAGTACGTGGTGACTGGTGGGGAGGTGGAGTCCCTGGTGACTGGTGGGGTGGAGGAGTCCGTTGTGACTGGTGGGGAGGTGGAGTCTGTGGTGACTGGTGGGGAGGTGGAGTCCGTGGTGACTTGTGGGGTGGAGGTGTCCGTGGTGACTGGTGGGGAGGTGGAGTCGGTGTTGACTGGTGGGTGGAGGAGTCCGTGGTGACTGGTGGGGAGGTGTAGTCCGTGGTGACTGGTGGGGAGGTGGAGTCCGTGGTGACTGGTGGGGTGGTGGAGTCCGTGGTGACTGGTGGGGAGGAGGATTCCGTGGTGACTGGTGGGGTGGAGGAGTCCGTGGTGACTGGTGGGGAGGAGGAGGCCGTGGTGACTGGTTGGGAGGAGGAGTCCGTGGTGACTGGTGGGGTGGTGGAGTCCGTGGTGACTGGTGGGGTGGAGGAGTCCGTGGTGACTGATGGGAAGGTGGAGTCCGTGGTGACTGGTGGGGGTGGAGGAGTCCGTGGTGACTGTTGGGGTGGTGGTCCGTGGTGACTGGTGGGGAGCTGGAGTCCGTGGTGACTGGTTGGGTGGTGGAGTCCGTGGTGACTGGTGGGGGTGGAGGAGTCCGTGGTGACTGGTGGGGAGGTGGAGTCCGTGGTGACTGGTGGGGTGGTGGTATCCGTGGTGACTGGTGGGGAGGTGGAGTCCGTGGTGACTGGTGGGGAGGTGGAGTCCGTGGTGACTGGTGGGGAATAGGAGTCCGTGGTGACTGGTGGGGAGGAGGAGTCCGTGGTGACTGGTGGGGAGGTGGATTCCGTGCTGACTGGTGGGCAGGTGGAGTCCGTGGTGACTGGTGGGCAGGTGGAGTCCGAGGTGACTGGTGGGGAGGTGGAGGCCGTGGATGCTGCTGAAGTCGGTGGAGTCCCTGGTGACTGGTGGTGTGGTGGAGTCCCTGGTGACTGGTGGGGAGGAGGAGTCCGTGGTGACTGGTGGGGAGGTGGAGTCCCTGGTGACTGGTGGTGTGGTGGAGTCCCTGGTGACTGGTGGGGAGGTGTCCGGTGGTGACTGGTGGGGAGGTGGAGACCGTGGTGACTGGTGGGCAGGTGGAGTCCGTGGTGACTGGTGGGCAGGTGGAGTCCGTGGTGACTGGTGGGGAGGTGGAGTCCGTGGTGACTGGTGGGGAGGAGGAGTCCGTGGTGACTGGTGGGGAGGAGGAGGCCGTGGTGACTGGTGGGGAGGGTGAGTCCGTGGTGACTGTTGGGGTGGTGGAGTCCGTGGTGACTGGTGGGGAGGTGGAGTCTGTGGTGACTGGTTGGGAGGTGGAGTCCGTGGTGACTGGTGGGGTGGAGGAGTCCGTGGTGACTGGTGGGGTGGTGGAGTCCGTGGTGACTGGTGGGGAGGTGGAGTCCGTGGTGACTGGTGGGGTGGTGGAGTCCGTGGTGACTGGTAGGGTGGAGGAGTCCGTGGTGACTGGTGGGGAGGTGGAGTCCGTGGTGACTGGTGGGGAGGAGGAGTCCGTGGTGACTGGTGGGGAGGAGGAGTCCGTGGTGACTGGTGGGGAGGTGGAGTCCCTGGTGACTGGTGGGGTGGAGGAGTCCGTGGAGACTGGTGGGGAGGTGGAGTCCGTGGTGACTGGTGGGGTGGAGGAGGCCGTGGTGACTGGTGGGGTGGAGGAGGCCGTGGTGACTGGTGGGGAGGTGGAGTCCCTGGTGACTGGTGGGGAGGAGGAGTCCGTGGTGACTGGTGGGGAGGAGGAGTCCGTGGTAACTGGTTGGTGTGGAGTAGTCCGTGGTGACAGGTGGGGAGGAGGAGTCCGTGGTGACTGGTGGGGTGGTGGAGTCCGTGGTGACTGCTGGGGAGGTGGAGTCAGTGGTGACTGGTGGGGCGGTGGAGTCCGTGGTGACTGATGGGGAGGTGGAGTCCGTGGTAACTGGTGGGGTGGTGGAGTCCGTGGTGACTGGTGGGGAGTTGGAGTCCGTGGTGACTGGTGGGGTGGTGGAGTCCGTGGTGACTGGTGGGGTGGTGGAGTCCCTGGTGACTGGTGGGGAGGTGGAGTACGTGGTGACTGGTGGGGAGGTGGAGTCCCTGGTGACTGGTGGGGTGGAGGAGTCCGTTGTGACTGGTGGGAGGTGGAGAATGTGGTGACTGGTGGGGAGGTGGAGTCCGTGGTGACTGGTGGGGAGGAGGAGTCCGTGGTGACTGTTGGGGTGGTGGAGTCCGTGGTGACTGGTGGGGAGGTGGAGTCCGTGGTGACTGGTGGGGAGGAGGAGTCCGTGGTGACTGGTGGGGAGGTGGAGTCCGTGGTGACTGGTGGGGAGGTGGAGTCCCTGGTGACTGGTGGGGAGGAGGAGTCCGTGGTGACTGGTGGGGAGGAGGAGTCCGTGGTGACTGGTTGGTGTGGAGTAGTCCGTGGTGACAGGTGGGGAGGAGGAGTCCGTGGTGACTGGTGGGGTGGTGGAGTCCGTGGTGACTGCTGGGGAGGTGGAGTCCGTGGTGACTGGTGGGGCGGTGGAGTCCGTGGTGACTGATGGGGAGGTGGAGTCCGTGGTGACTGGTGGGGTGGTGGAGTCCGTGGTGACTGGTGGGGAGTTGGAGTCCGTGGTGACTGGTGGGGTGGTGGAGTCCGTGGTGACTGGTGGGGTGTTGGAGTCCCTGGTGACTGGTGGGGAGGTGGAGTACGTGGTGACTGGTGGGGAGGTGGAGTCCCTGGTGACTGGTGGGGTGGAGGAGTCCGTTGTGACTGGTGGGGAGGTGGAGTCTGTGGTGACTGGTGGGGAGGTGGAGTCCGTGGTGACTGGTGGGGTGGAGGTGTCCGTGGTGACTGGTGGGGAGGTGGAGTCGGTTTTCTGGTGGGTGGAGGAGTCCGTGGTGACTGGTGGGGAGGTGGAGTCCGTGGTGACTGGTGGGGAGGTGGTTGTCCGTGGTGACTGGTGGGGTGGTGGAGTCCGTGGTGACTGGTGGGGAGGAGGATTCCGTGGTGACTGGTGGGGTGGAGGAGTCCGTGGTGACTGGTGGGGAGGAGGAGGCCGTGGTGACTGGTTGGGAGGAGGAGTCCGTGGTGACTGTGTGGTGGTGGAGTCCGTGGTGACTGGTGGGGTGGAGGAGTCCGTGGTGACTGATGGGGAGGTGGAGTCCGTGGTGACTGGTGGGGGTGGAGGAGTCCGTGGTGACTGGTGGAGTGGTGGTCCGTGGTGACTGGTGGGGAGCTGGAGTCCGTGGTGACTGGTGGGGTGGTGGAGTCCGTGGTGACTGGTGGGGGTGGAGGAGTCCGTGGTGACTGGTGGGGAGGTGGAGTCCGTGGTGACTGGTGGGGTGGTGGTGTCCGTGGTGACTGGTGGGGAGGTGGAGTCCGTGGTGACTGGTGGGGAGGTGGAGTCCGTGGTGACTGGTGGGGAGTAGGAGTCCGTGGTGACTGGTGGGGAGGAGGAGTCCGTGGTGACTGGTGGGGAGGTGGAGTCCGTGCTGACTGGTGGGCAGGTGGAGTCCGTGGTGACTGGTGGGCAGGTGGAGTCCGTGGTGACTGGTGGGCAGGTGGAGTCCGTGGTGACTGGTGGGGAGGTGGAGTCCGTGGTGACTGTTGG